>NC_057711.1:138129254-138161249 GCF_004010195.1 Chiloscyllium plagiosum | reverse complement strand
CAGGTACGCTACATCTACTGGATCTCCCTCGTCCATCTTTAGAGTTACATCCCCAAAAATATAAGAAGATTAGTCAAGCATGATTTCTCCTTCATAAATCCATGCTGACTCTGACCTGTCCTGTTACTACTATCCAGATGTGTCGTAATTTCATCCTTTATAATAGACTCCAGCATCTTTTCCACCACTGAGGTCAGACTAACTGGTCTATAATTTCCTGCTTTCTCTCGCCCACCTTTCTTAAAAAGTGGTACAACATTAGCCACCCTCCAATCCTCAGGAACCGACCCCGAATCTATCGAACTCTGGAAAATAATCACCAACGCATCCACGATTTCCCAAGCCACCTCCTTCAGTACTCTGGGATGTAGACCATCAGCCCCCGGATACTTATCAACCTTCAGACCGAACAGTCTCTCCAACACCAAATCCTGGCAAATATAAATTCCCTTCAGTTCAGGTCCTTCAGCCACTGTTATCCAAGTTGTAAATCCTTGGATGAATAACTGCCAGTCCTGAACTCCCGCAACCATCTCTTTGTGATGCCTACCACATCATAATCATTCACAATGATTTGTGCCGTCAATTCATCTACTTTGTTACGAATACCACAAGCATTCAGTAAAGCACCTTAATGCTAATTTTCTTATCCTCATGATTTCCAGCATCTCTCGTGGTATGTTCTAAGTTATCCTTCCTTTTTGCTTCATTCCTGGTCTGCCTTGAACTTAAACCTTGCACACATGCTAACCTGCTGCTTATCTTTCTACTTTACTCCATACTCCCTGTTGCTTTCCCTTTCCCTTCCCCCTGACTCACAAGTTTGAAGTTCTAGTGACCACCCAATTTATCCTCTTCGCTGGAACACTGGTTCCAGACTGGTTCAGGTGGAAACCATCCAATCGGTACACAAACTGTTCTCCTTCCCCCACACCCCCCCCACCACCACCACTCCCAACTCAGTTCCAAAACTGATGCCAGTGTCCATGAAATGGAAAAAGTGAGGACTGCAGATGCTGGAGATCAGAGCTGAAAATGTGTTGCTGGAAAAGCGCAGCAGGTCAGGCAGCATCCAAGGAGCAGGAGAATCGATGTTTCAGGCATGAGCCCGAAGAAGGGCTCATGCCCAAAACGTCGATTCTCCTGCTCCTTGGATGCTGCCTGACCTGCTGCGCTTTTCCAGCAACACATTTTCAGTCCATGAAATGGAATCCCTCTTTCCCTCACCAATCTCTTAGCCACGTGTTTACTTCCCTAATTTTCTTACCCCTATGTCAATTAACATGTGGCTCCGGCAGTAATTCAGAGATTATGACATTTCTAGGACACACACACTAAACAATCCTACTATTCTGTGGACATACACTTCAACTCCCCCTCCCATTCCACTAAGGGCATGCAAGTCCTGAGCCTCCTCCACTGCCAAACTCTAGCCACCTGATGCCTGGAGGAGGAATGCCTCATCTTCTGCCTCAGGAGCCTCCAACCACACCAGACCAATGTTGATTTCACCAGTTTCCTCATTTCCCCTCCTCCCACTGACCTACCTGTCCATCTTCCTTCCCACCTTCCGCTCCAACCTCTACTCCGACCTATCACCATCAACCCCCATTTTCATCCATCTATCGCAGTCCCAGCTAACTTCCCCCTAGCGCCATCCCATCCTCCCATTTATCTCACAGCCCCCTTGCAGCTCCCCTCATTCCTGATGAAGAGCTTATGCTCAAAACGTCGACTCTCCTGCTCCTCGGATGCTGTCTGACGGACCGTACTTTTCTAGCATAAAACATTTCAACTCTGATCTCCAGCGTCTGCAGTCCTCACTTTCCCCAAACCTTCTTGAACTACTCTAGTACATTTGGTGTAGATAGACCTATAGTGCTATTCGAGAGGAAATTCCAGGATTTTGACCCAACGACACTGAAGGAACAGCGACATATTTCCAAGCCAGGATGGTGAGTGACTTGTAAGAGACTTGCAAGTTGTGGCCTTCCCACATATCTGCTGCTCTTGTTCATCTAGATGAAAGTGGTCTTGGGTTTGGAAGGTGCTGTCTGAGGATGTTTGGTGAATTTCTGCAGGGCATCTTAAAGATAACACACACTGCTGCTGAGTGTCAGTGGGGAAGGGAGTAATGGCTGTGGATGTACAATCAATTAAGCAGACTGCTTTGTCCTGCTTGGTGTCAAGCTTCTTGAGTGTTGTTGGAGCTGCACCCATCCAGGAAAGTGGGGAGCATGCCATCTTATGCCTTCATAGATGGTGGATGGGCTTTGGGAATCAGGAGGTAAGTTACTTGTTGCAGAACTCCTAATCTTTGACCTACCTTTGTAGCTATAGTATTTATACGGATAGTCCAGTTCAGTTTCTGGCCAATGATAATCACTAGTACGTCAATAACAAGGAATTCAGCTCTGCTAATTCCACTGAATGTCAAGGAATAATGGTTTGGTTTTCTCTTGTTGGAGATGGTCATTGCCTGGTATGTGTGTGGCACAAATGCCACTGTCACTTTTTTTTTAGACTACATACAGTGTGGAAACATGCCCTTCAGCCCAACAAGTCCACACTGACCCTCCGAAGAGTAACCCACCCAAACCCATTTCCCTCCAACTAATGCATGTAACACTATGGGCAATTTAGCATGGCCAATTCACCTGACCTGCACATCTTTGGACTGTGGGAGGACCCACACAGACATGGGGAGCATGCACAAACTCCACACAGTCACCCCAAGGCTGGAATTGAACCTGTGACCCTGGTGTTGCGAGGCAGCAGTGCTAACCACTGAGCCACCATGCTGCTTTCTCAGCCCAAATTGGACGTTCTCCAGGTATTGTTGCATTTGCACATGGACTCCTTCAGTAAGTGAGGAGTTATGAATGGTACTGAACACTGCATAGTCACCAGCAAACATCCCCAGTTCTGACCTTATGTTCAAGGGAAGGTCATGGATGAAGTAACTGCAAGTGGTTAAGGCAAGGACTCTCTCGAACAGTTCCTGTGAAGATCTTCAGGAGCAGAAATGACTGACCTCTTACAACCACAATCGCCTTTATCTGTATCAGATAGACTCTAATCATTGCACTTGACAATGTAACTTTTAAAAAAAGTTTTGCTATTTACATATGAAAGAACTGATACCAGCATGGAGATGAGAGACAAACAATTCAGATCTTTCTCAGTATATAATTTCAGTTACATCACACTGGAAACATTTGCTATAAATTCTGTCCCTTACACTCTTATTCTCCACAATCACCTGATGAAGGAGCAGCGCTCCGAAAGCTAGTGCTTCCAAATAAACCTGTTGGACTATAACCTAGTGTTGTGTGATTTTTAACTTCGTCCACCCCAGTCCAACATCACCGGTGTCTCCAAATCATGACAGTTTAAATATGGCATACTAAAATAATATGCGGTTTAAATATAAGATGAATCCAATGCATAAAATGCAGAAACGATCTCGTGATTCTGCCAGGATCTACAAAGACGGTTTGGTAATGTCTGTTCTCATGAAAAAGTCATGAAATATTGTACAGCTTTTAATGTCTCCAGTTGTGACCAGGCCTGTCTAGTTCAGATTTCCATTCTCTTAACTGTACCATAATTCAGGTGACCACTGGAAATTGGAGGTCTTGAAATCACATGGACCATGAAGCCAACACTTTATTTCGATCACATTTGTCACACTGGAGAATGGGGGACAACACCCCACTTAAATACACTCCTTTGAGTTGTGTTTCCCTTGTGGAGAAAGATTTTATTTGACTCCTTCAAAAACTTTGCATGAGGAGCCAACAATAAAAATAATTCTTATTATAGCCAAGGTGCGTTAGGGGGAAGAGTCTTGAACCTTAAATTGGTTGTACTAATGAGGTCAGGTCAGAGTGATGTTCCACTGTTGTGGGTTACTGTCCAACTCTGTCCCCTTGAGTCACTGCCAGGTAAAAGAGATGGAGATGCTGCCATTCCAGGGGACACCTAGTCAAGTTTGGAATATTCAACTCTTCATCTCACACTTCTGACTGAAATGTAGCAAGAATCCAGCTGAAATGTAAACAGGCTCTGGCCTATTATAAGGGAGTGCAGACTTCACAAGGAAGGTCAATAACATTGAACACAAAGAGGAAAAGTATTTTATTCATCTGCATGGGATTTCTTTGGGTGAGAACTAAAACAAAAGCAAAATGATATAAATAAGAAAAGCAAATGGACACTGAGAAGAGGCTGGGCGAAAGTGCGTACTGCAGATGCTGGAGATCAGAGTCAAGATTAGAGTGGTGCTGGAAAAGCACAGCAGGTCAGGCAGCATCCAAGGAACAGGAAAATTGACGTTTCGGGCAAAAGTCCTTCATCAGGAATAACTGAGAAGAGGCTGGTTACTCTTTAATGAGAAGAGAGAAAAATCAAAAGTGAATCTTATGCTTTCTGGTGGAGAGAGTAGAATTACTTTCATCTGAGTTTAGAAAGCTGACTGTCTGACTGCATAATTCTGAAGGAATGGTTAAGCAAGGAAAGTAAGGAATGTAAAAAGAATTATTAAAATTAGATTGGGGAAAACTGAGAATTCCAGGATTAAATTGGAATACCAATCTTTCTTGTTAACTCTGCAGCACAGATAGAATTGTGGTAGTACTTTACAACATATAATTATGTGTAAATCTAAATTGTTAGAAGTTATTTATTAGGAAACTTTGTCAAAACAGTCTGTGAAAAATACGATTCTAGCGTTTTCAAAAACTTCTGTGTTCAAAGATTTTATCAAATAGATGTTTAGGAATTGGATATTCAGCACTTTACAAGTTTATCTTTTGAAATTTAGAACCTAGTTTAAACATTTCTGTGGGAACTGCTCTATTTGGCTTGTTCTCGCCTTGCCTGCTGCAGTTCTCCTCTATCCAAGTGACTAACACCAAAGGTGTATATTATTCATTTTTGAAATTCATTTCCTCTGGCTAGAGTTCAAAGAGATGCAGGTGTGCTCTCACTGACAGTGACTTATGTTTTCCAATATATGCAATAAATTATCCAGGTTAACAAAAAGGATTGTTATAATAAAAGACTGATGTGCACTGTCATGTTACATATAGGGTAACACAATTTGCAGTATGTTATGTGACAGTACAACACATCAAAGGATGACATGTTGTGGTAAGCCCTATATTTAGTGATGACATCAATTCTACTTTGAGACGGATGATGCCAAGGAACACACTTCTTTTGTAGTGACCAGAAATGCAATAATGTATTACCTATTCAAGTCAATTAATATGCAGATGTACAAGTTTGTAAACAGTAACATCATTGCACATAGACAGAAGCTCGTTATCTATCACACGTAAGACTAGGAGTTTAGCCAGGTGTATTTTGTTGATAAATACCTGGGAATACAGAGGGTTCCATACTCGTAAAAATGTAAAGCATTTTAGAACAGAACAGAATCAAAATGATTGAGATCAGTTCATTAAAATACGATTTACTTTATATCCAGGTAATATGATTTAATTTCAGCCAACACTGACGTGAAATTTAATCTGATAATTCGGAGTTACTTTTCAGAGAAACTAAGGTTATAAAAAACACAGAAGATTGATAAAGAAGTACAATGAAATATTTTAGATAGGTTATAAAAGGGTACAGAATCTTTTGAAGAAAGAATATTCAAGTTAGAAGTGTGAAAAACAAAAAGTGTGAATAACTCAAATTGTTAATTCATTCTGATTATTTCAAATTATTTAATTATAGTCTTTTATTCGAGCAATGACTGTTGATGACACAATGAAACCATCTGGTTGGAGAAACTACATACATATTTGTAAAACGTGAATTCATGTCTTTTCTCTTTTTTTTGGAATTCATCCAACCTGACTTCCACCTTACCTAAAGTACTCAGATTGCACTGAACTGGCAAACCAACCCTATCCTCTGCAAATAGAACAGTGCCTTCACATCTCACCTCATCCTCGAGTACCTCCCTGCAGTTTTCAACAGATTCCCTTTCCATGTTCCAATCTCCCTTCTCTGAAGGAATTGCTTTCTCATTTATCTGCTCTCACTTTACTTAAGGGAAGCATTCACTCACTGTTCATGATTTCTTTATGACTGGCCTTGCTCCTGGTCCCTCAAATAATTTCAAACTGACATTTTTTTTTAGCCCTTTTGCCTCTGGCACTAATGGAACTGGCAGAATACACTCCCATTAGTCCTTTCCTAAATGTCAATCAAATTCCTGTGTGCATCAAAGGAGCCTGATTTTTCGAGTTAAAATGGGTTTGAACAGGAGGCAGTGCAGCTATCTCGTAAAAGTAGGAGCAAACACTGAATCAATACCAATGGGCAGTAAAACTGCCGACCCCAGTCTGAGGCTGTCCTCTCAATGTTGCTTTTTCACAGAATCCCTACAGTGTGGAAACAGGCCATTCGGCCCATTGAGTCCACACTAATCCTCTGAAGGGCACCCCACCCACCCCTAAAATCCTGCATTTCCCATGGCTAATCCACCTAGCCTGCACATCGCTGGACATCACAGGGCAATTCAGCATGACCAATCCACCTAACTTGTACACCTTTGGACTGCACCCACGCAAACACAGGGAGAATGTGCAAACTCCACACAGACAGTTGCCCGAGGGTGAAATTGAACCCGGGTCTCTGGTGTTGTGAGGCAGCAGTGCCAATCAATGAGCCATCGTGCCTTTGGCATGTTAAAATCAGCTCCATCATGCCACCCTTTGGCATGTTGAAATCAGCTCCATGCTTTTGTCCCACCCAATGTTAGCAATCACCCATGCCTTAAATTGATATGCTTAATCTTCTCTTCTTTAATCAGAAATAACCACTTGCAGCACCAAGGTCATGGTGAAATCCAATCAATATGTATCTTGACTCTTCATTACATGTGTGGCAAATCCAGCATAAAAGCTTATGCCCAAACTGGTCTCGAGCAATCAATCCCTAAGGAACTAAAGATGGAATTGAATTGAGTTGAATTTATTGTCACGTCTACCGAGGCACAATGAAAAGCTTTGTCATGCAACCAATACAGGTAGATCACAGAGTTAAGTAGCATAGATAGTAAATAATAGGTAAACAGCGGCAAAAACAAAAACACAGGTACAGGTGAATGTTAAGAGTTTGTGAGTCCATTCAGTATTCTAACAGCAGTAGGGTAGAGGAGCTTCAAACCAGTGACTTTACATAAAACAGAGTTATTAGTAATTTTTAAAAGCATGCTATTCAGTTTAAAGAGTGTAGAACGATTGTAGGAAATAGGAAACTTAGATCTGCATGCATGAGCTCGCAAGGAATCGACCATATTCGGCACTATCTTGCATCTTGCGTGATCTTGACCTCAAATCACTAACATTATTCCAGCACAAATTATATTAATTAAGCCTGTTTTTATTGGGATTCTGAATTGTGTTTATTAAAATAATGGAAATAGCAGACTTCCAAACTCAACATTCCAACAAGACCTCCTGGTTTTCTATCTTACAACCATGGCAATGCATTCTGGTGGATGTTACCTCCTGGTAAACTTCTACATAAGAAAAATATAAGCTGACAACATTTACTGTATGACTTAGTTTCTTTACTCGTTACTTTGAACAAAGACCAACCACTACATAAAGTGACCAATATTTCATATTCCTCTGTCACCCCGATGCTCATTGGTCTCCATTGGCTCCAACTCAGGCAAAGTCTTTATTTTAAAATTATCATCCTCACTTCCAACCCTACAACCCTCTAAGATATCTGAGCTCTTCTCATTCTGGCCTCTCATCTTCGGTGGCTCCAAAGTTCCAAGCTGTGCAATGATCTCCCTACACCTCTTTGCTTCCCCACCTCACTTGTTCCTTTCAGGCATTTCTTAAAACCTACCTCTTCTACAAAACTTTTGGTGATGTGTCTGACATCTCCATATGTCATTCAGAATAATACTTCATCTTATAATGCTCCTGTGAGTCACTTTGGGACTTTTATCATAAGGTTAAAGTTCTATATAAAATAAGTTGTTAAACATTTATTTGACGTGTTCTAGACAGCAGTTACATGAATGTTTTAATGTTGTGATTCAGTAACATCTGAATTACTTCAAACACTCCCACCAATGCGCATTGTCCCAATTGAAAAAAAAATCAGAAAATAAATGAAGAAAGGCAGATTGTTGATTTGGAAATTTTCAATTCCTGAGCCCAGCACATTATCTTTCCTGATGAAAGATATTTATGGCTATAATTAAATGCATGATTTAGATTAGATTAGATTCAGATTAGATTAGATTCCCTACAGTGTGGAAACAGGCCCTTCGGCCCAACAAGTCTACACCGACCCTCCGAAGAGCAACCCACCCAGACCCATTCCCCTGTACCTAACACTCTGGGCAATTTAGCATGACCAATTCACCTGACCTGCACATCTTTGTGACTGTGGGAGGAAACCGGAACAAACCCACTTTGTATCTTCCTGTTTGATGCTAAACAGATCAAACTTGCCCTGATCAATTTTTAGTGTTGATTAATTGAATAGCTTCCTCACGGACAGGATCTAAGATAGATGACAAGCAACCACAACCATTTAGTTTGTAAAATTTATCCATTGAAGTTTGTTTCATTCAGAACTTGGCCCCACCTTATGTAAAGCAAACATTTTCAAACCAACAAATAAAGTTACCAGCGCTCTTGCCCTGTTAACATGTCTCATCTTGTTTAGTTTCAACAACCCAATAGTCATCCTGCTATTTCTGCTCAACTGGCGTTTTTAACCTAAACAATGAATACTCATCAAGGCATCAAAATAATTTGTGTCACAATTCATTCAAACCTAGAATCTAACCAAACTCCAACATTCTGTCTGATGCAGTGAAACCAAATCCATAGATATCATCCTCTCACTGCTTAAACAAGAACACTTCAACATTGCATGGAAGTGTTAAAATTGTAACCCTTTGATAATACAGTCAAAATGATGTACAATAACAAAAAAACTCAGATTTTAACCTCATTCCCAGAGCAGTAAACGAGCATTTCTTTCATCCCAAATTCTTGAAAAATTAATATCTATAAATGGATGCTTATTATCAGTAAGTGATGCCTATTATCAGTGAATGGGTTTTCAAGGTCGAAAAGGTTTTTTTTATTGAAAATTTGCTGGTACCAGGAAAAAAGACACAGACACCAGAAAAAGAAATACCCAGGGAGATTAGGAAATGCCAGCCCTCTATCTTTGATACTTATTTGAGGTTTTTAAGAGTTCAGGGGATAACTTCAGTAACTCTTGGAAAGAGGCACTAGGATGGAATTAACTCACACCCATTCCTTCTGTTACAGGCAGTTCGTCAATTCACAGCATTTTGGATTGTGTTACAATCCTATTAGTTAACATTTAAAGAGAAATTTGAACATCCAGTAATAAGAATTAACATGTGTGCAAATAAAAGCAAACTTTATATCATATAAGAATTAAAAAGAGTATATACTTCTAACTCAATGCAATTGTTCATAATTACTTTAACTATAAAGTAAATTTTTTGTTTGCTTCCTACCAAGAATCCCCTCATCCATAAGAAGAATATTGAAGGTCAATTCCTACAAGGCATGCAACAATCCTCCAGAATTCTTCATTAGTTTCTCTTAGTATTTTAGGTGATCCCTGAACCAATATTTTATGGAGAAAGATCTATTACCTTCCTGGCTAAGTGAGACTCAAACTTTTACCGAACATCTTATGATTGTGAATCCTTCAGCTCTTTATTATGATTTCTGGCAGCTACCCAACTGGCTTCTCATGGTCTTCCCAGCTAAATTTGCTGACTGTTTCCGGCCTCAAAAGTTTGTGTAGATTAGCTGGAAAGTAAGCAAGTCATCCTTCTGCATTTTCCCTCAAAAAATCCAGACTGACCTTAAATTCAATTTACACTTTTCACAGAGAACAATATCTTCCCTATTTTCTTTGCTTAAAGTGCAGGTTTGTTCTCTCGATCCAGTTAGATACAGTCTGCATAAGGACCAACCAGATATAGGTGGCATTGTGGACAATGTAGATTCTAGCTTAAAATTACAAAAGGATATTGAAATTTTTTTTAAAAATGGATTTGAGGGTGATTTAACAGTTTGAATCAGAAATTGGCTAGCTGAAAGAAGACAGAGGGTGGTGATTGATGTGAAATGTTCATCCTGGAGTTCAGTTACTAGAGGTGTACCATAAAGACCTGTTTTGGGGGCGCTGATGTTTGTCATTTTCAGAAATGACCTGGAGGAGGGCATGGAAGGATGAGTTAGTAAATTTATGGATGACACTAAGGTCGGTGGAATTGTGAATAGCGCTGAAGGATGTTGCAGGTTACAGACGTACATAGATAAGCTGCAGAACTGGGCTGAGAGGTGGCAAATGGAGTTTAATGTGGAAACGTGTGAGGTGATTCACTTTGGAAGGAGTAACAGGAATAAAGAGTACTGTGCTAATGGCAAGATTCTTGGTAGTGTAGATGAGCAGAGAGATCTCAGTGTCCATGTACATAGATTCCTGAAAGTTGCCACCCAGGTTGATAGGGTTGTGAAGAAGGCATACGATGTGTTAGCTTTTATTGGTAGAGGGATTGAGTTTCAGAGCCACGAGGTCATGCTGCAGCTGTACAAAACTCTGGTGTGGCCGCACTTGGTGTATTGCATAAAGTTCTACTCACCACATTATAGGAAGGATGTGAAAGCTTTGGAAAGGGTTCAGAGGAGATTTACTAGGATGTTGTCTGGTATGGAGGGAAGGTCTTACAAGGAAAGGCTGAGTGACTTGAGGCTGGTTTCGTTGGAGAGAAGAAGGTTGAGAGGTGACTTAATTGATACATACAAAATGATCAGAGGGTTAGGTAGGATTGACAGTGAGAGCCTTTTTCCTTGGATGGTGATGGCTAGCATGAGGGGACATAGCTTTAAATTGAGGGGTGAGAGACATAGGGCAGATGTCAGAGGTAGTTTCTTTACTCAGAGAGTAGTAGGGGCATGGAACACACTGCCTGCAACAGTAGTAGACTCGCCAACTTTAAAGGCATTTACATGGTCATTGGATAAACATACGGATGAAAATGGAATAGTGTAGGTTAGATGGGCTTTAGATTGGTTCCACAGGTCAGCTCAGCATCAAGGGCCAAAGGGCCTGTACTGCGCTGTAATGTTCTGTGTTCTATGTTCTAAATCAATGGGCAAAACCATGGTAGATGGAGTTCAAAATTAAGCAAGTGTGAAATTATCCATTTTGGACCAAAAGGGAGATATCATGGCACTTTCTGAATGGTATGAACTTAAATACAATGGATGTCCAAAGATACTTCAGGATTCAGATACATCGATCTTTAAAATGTCATGAACTGGTGGAAAAAAATTATCAAGAAAGCTAATGGAATACTGGCCTTTATACCGAGAGGACTGGATTAGAAGGAAGCAGAAGTTATACTGCAGTTATACAAAACTCTGGTTAGACCCCACTTGGAGGACTGTGAGAAGATCTGGGCACCGTACCTTAGGAAGGACAGGTTGGCCTTGGAGGGAGTACAATATAGACTTACAAAAATGCTACGTGGACTTCAGGGGTTAATGACGAGAGATTATACAAGTTAGGAACAAAAATAGAAATAGCTGGAGAAACTCAGTAGTTCTGGCAGTTTCTGTGGAGAGAAAGCAGAGTCAACATTTTGGGTCCAGTGACACTTCATTATTTATTTCTAATTTATTATGCAAATTAGGCCAGTTTCCCTTAGAATTTTAAATGTCAATGGGTAACCTGATCGACGTCTTCAAGATATTATCAGGACAAGACAGTACAGACAAAGATAAACTATTGCCACTGTTTGGGGATTCTAGAACTAGGAGCATAATATGAGAAATAGGGCAACACCATTCAGGAATAATGTTAGGAAGCACTTCTACTGTGACGATGCTATCACTTTAAAAGATTACTTTGTCCTTTGGTTTATTTCAAGAGAGGTTGTAAAGGCAGAGGTGCTGAAATGTCTGGATATGTCCAATTTAACAATGGCAGGGGAGTGGCCAGTTCTCCCAGTTCAGGTTTTTTTCTGAGTTTGGTTTAGTTGTAGCAGACACAGATGCTGCTTCAGTGCAAGGAAAGTTCCATGCTTCAGCAGGTGATCCCTGGCTGACTTTTCTCTCTGAAATCTCTCCTGCCTGTAAGAACCTACGTTCAGATTAGATTAGATTAGATTAGATTAGATTCCCTGCAGTGTGGAAACAGGCCCTTCAGCCCAACACCGACCCTCCGAACAGAATCCCACTCAGACCCATTCCCCTACATTCACCCCTGACTAATGCACCCAACAATACGGGCAATTTAGCATGGCCAATTCACCTAACCTGCACATCTTTGGACTGTGGGAGGAAACCGGAACACCTGGAGGAAACCCACGCAGACACGGGGAGAATTTTCAAACGCCACACAGACATTCACCCGAAGCTGGAATCGAACCTGTGTCCCTGGTGCTGTGAGGCAGCAGTGCTAACTGCTGAGCCACCGTGCCGCTGTGTATGAATTTACTTTTTGCTAAGCGGTGTGTTTATGGGATGTTGCAGTAATTGGAACAGCTCCTTTGTTAAGTCGCTGTGTCAGATCAGTTAAGTTTCCAATAGTTAAGTTATTCTAAATCCCGCTTTCTTTTGTTCGTGTTTCAACTCCAGTGTTTAAATAAATTCTGTTTTGCTTAAAGCCGTGTGGTTTGACCAGTTGCATCACAGCTGGAATACCCGCTTCCCATCTGCCTTTACAATAAGAAAATGGCTCCCTTCTTAAAATATTTTGGGGGGGGCGGGGATGCGGTTCTGGTCTGGTCCATATAACTACCAACAAAGTGTGGTAGAGATCAGGAACTCTCTTTCACAAATGGCAACTATCAGTTATTAATTTTAAATCTGAGATGGCAATATTTCCATTAAACGAAAGGATGAGAGGATATGGGCCAAAGGCAGGAGTGTGGAGTTAGGCCACAAGTCACTGAATGGTGGTACAGGCTGGAGGGACTGAATGGCCTACTCCTGTTCCCATGTAACTGCATAGAACATAGAACATAGAACAGTACAGCACAGAACAGGCCCTTCAGCCCACGATGTTGTGCCGACCATTGATCCTCATGTCAGCTAAACCTAATGTACGAACCCTCACATTTCTGTGACTATATGCATGTCCAGCAGTCTCTTAAATATCCCCAATTACCTCACTTCCACAGCGTAGGTTTTCTGAGCTAACAGCCTTTTAATTTAAACAGAACAACCTTCTATCCCTACAGTCTATTTCAATGACAAACGGCACGCTTTCGGAAATCTTCAGAAAATTAACTTTGTCCTCAACATAACTGTGATTCCGTACTTTGCTAATGGGGTTTATTAACCCTCCTCCAGAAGGTCTTATCCCCTCCAAGGAATTCACTCATTGTCCAACTGGCCCCAACCTCTCTTCATCTGGGAACGAAATACATCATTTAAATCTTTATTGAAGTAAGTAGAGATCTTCTGGCTTTACCACAATTCCAGTATTAGGTCATTCATGATCAAGTGTTCACACGGTCTACTCTGACTTTGTAATATTAACATCAAGGCTTTTTTGAGTCACATTTACATCAGAGTAGAAGTTTATCTGAAGTTAAAACCTTAATTCCTGAAACTAAAAATTGTATTCTAATGTATTAAGGCTTATGATCCACAGACTTGAAACAATCATTAAAGGCTAATTGTAATGCTCAGTGACAAGTGCACAGTGCATGATACTGTCAACAATAGCTTGTCAAGAAGAACTGGATGATACCCTAACTGTGGAGGAAGCAGTAACCACTAGCAACCAGGTGAAGCACAGCAAATTTCCCAGTGTTGATGCAGATCCAAGCATTGAAGCCATCCCTCCATTCCAGTCTCCATGATCTGCTGGGAACAGTGCAGATTTCCACAGGACCTCCATCCATCATTATCATTGCCTCGTACAAAAACTAAGGAGAAAACTCAGACTCCACACCGCTGGGAAGATTCTGGAACAAGCTTCTGCCTAGCACTGTGAAAATCCATCTTCCAGAGAGCTGATGCAGTCTCAGAACAAACAAAGACAACACAGATGTGGTAGTCACAGTCAGGCAGGTTTAAGGAAAGAGCAAATAAGAGTGGGATTAGTCCATTCAACCCTTCAAGCCTGCTGCACCATTCAATATGACCATGACTTGTCACCCAACGCTGTCCCCGTTCCCACTTTCTCTCCATAGTCTTTGACCCCTTTAGCCCTTGAATATGAGTTGTGAGCAAACCAAAGATCGGTAAGTCACTTTTGTGTATCTTACCAAGGTATTGGACACTCTGAGCAGAGATGGACTTCAGAAAACGATGAGGCAGATTAATGAAAATCAGTGTGGACAAGTGAGCCACAACAGTGACTGTCTGAACCTCAGGTTGTTCACGTTGATTCTGAATTGATTCACCACTATCTTCAGCATGATGCTTAACAGGCAATGGAAGACCTTAAAGAGGCAGCTCACACATGCTCCCATACTGACTGAGGTTTGAATTCAGCCTTGGGCAACCTCAGGCTGACACAAAGACACGAGAAAATTGCATCCATAAATTTCTGACTCTCCTGCTCCTGTGATGCTGCCTGACCTGCTGTGTTTTTCTAGCACCACACCCTCAACTCTGATCTCCAGCATCTGCAGTCCTCACTTCCTCCTGGTAGAGTGACAGACACACTGGGCAAGGAAGTTACAGATTAAGGATGAATTATATTTCTATGATTCAGATGGGACTTTGTCTCCAGATCCAGAGCTAATATGGACTTCAGTAACCCGGAAAGTCGAGACTTCAGATTTCCTGCAGGTTGTACCTCTTACCATTGCTCTGTCTCTACCACACCGTTGTGTCGTAGCAGTAACTGCTGGAATCACTGCAAGAGGGAGACTTAGGGTGCTGCAGGGGCCTGAGGGAGCCAGTGGCATTGTAAAGAGCCGTAACCATTTGGATAATATTCAGCAGGGTGGGGGAGAGGGAGGGGAGGGGAGGGGAGGTGAGAGGGTTGGGGGGGGAGGTTATGCAGTGGGGGCAGACATTGTCCTACACCAAATGGAATGTTGTGGTTCAAGAATGCAGCTCACCACCAACTCCAACCCCAGGGAAATTAGCTTCGGGCAACAGCCCACTTCCCATGAATAAGATAACAGAGCAGCTATGGTGCAAACCTTTGAACAATGATACTTAGTGCACAGATTGGCAAAGGAACCAACATTTGGAAGGCAAATGCAGTGACATTGCTCATTTTTGTTTTATTATTGATCATACACAAGTGTCACATGATCAATTGTCATCAGGCATTTCATGGTCAACTGTCATGTTGTCACCAACAAAAACTTATATTTATTTAGCAGCTTTAACATAATCTGACTTTGGAACAGTTCATCATGTGATCAAAATTTTTGGAATGCAAGCAATCCATGTTGAGACAGGATGGATGCAGAGAGGTAGATTTTAGTGCAGTTAGAATTTATGGAGGTGGAGGCCATTTCATGTTTTGAATAAAAACTCGATGATAACAGGCAGATCAGCATAGCCAAGGGCAGTCACTTTTACGCACTTGGTCATTAGAAAGGTTTTCCTCTGTCTGAGCAGCTGAATTTTACATTTCTTTGCCAAAGTCCAACTTGCCTTGATTTTTCGGCAGGGCTTTTCACCGGAATGCATGACGAGTTCCCTCATGTCATCTTACCAAACCCAAACTTCAATGGGACAACCCACACTGTTTCTGTGCAGAGCTGACTTTTATCCACATCTGATTCCTGTGTCATTTATTCATACCTGATGTGATCTTGAGGTACAAGTGGAAAATCTGTGCTGTTTACTCTGCCATGAGTAGAGAGGCAATAGAAGTAGAGAGGTGCTCGAAAAGTTGACTTTCCTGCTCCTCGGATGCTGCCTGACCTGCTGTGCTTTTCCAGCACCACACTCTTGACTGTAATCTCCAGCACCTGTAGTACTCACTTTTGCCTCGGTGATATAAACAGCCCTATCTATGGTAATACAAGATTGTCTCTGTGCATACATCATACACATGTAAAACAGGAGTTTGTGTCCATGAACAAAGCATAATAATGCAAGGTTAAAATGGATTTCAACTATTTCTTCACTAGTTTTCTTATTTTACCCACTAAAATGTAGTTTTTCTTTTGCTTTATTGCCAGTTGTTAGTAATTCTTTCAGACGTACTAAGGGGTTTCCCAATGAAATGTTTTTGAGGTTTTTGCCTCGAGAGGTGTAACCAATAATGGATTTTCAAACAAATCAATAGGCCAGCTGGAAGATATGCTCATTCTTGTGCAGATTGACGAGTAAATTGAGTTTTCGTACTCACATTTTGACAACGAGGTGAAGTAACATTGAAAATCTTACCAAGACAAACATATCCCTCAGTGATCTAAAGACACGAGATGAGGTTAATTAAATGTCCAGCAGTGCCTTCTAGAGGAGGGGTCTTCGTGTCGGGGATGAAATAAACAATTAGGCCATTGATGCTTCTAGGTTCGGAAACTCAGAGACAGGAATGTTCCTCCTGGTTTCGTAAAGATACAACAATCCACTGCCAGCCCAGTATGATGGCCACATAACTTTCCGTTCTTGATCAACAATCCCCTGCCCCATCCCATGGTTTGCCCTTTCTTCCCCCAGGTCTGGAATCCCCATTCCAGTTCACCTCTCACTACCTGTGGGCAAGTTCAGCATTGAAGCTAGTGATACGAGCTGAGCTTCTGACATCATGCTGCTTCAGGAGGGCCTTTGGTATTAGGCTGTTGCCAGGGTTGGAGGGTTTGAG
Source organism: Chiloscyllium plagiosum (assembly GCF_004010195.1). Classification (NCBI taxonomy): domain Eukaryota; kingdom Metazoa; phylum Chordata; class Chondrichthyes; order Orectolobiformes; family Hemiscylliidae; genus Chiloscyllium; species Chiloscyllium plagiosum. Next base: position 138,144,410 of record NC_057711.1, on the reverse strand, counting down.
CAATAGGGAGAGGCTGAATAGGCTGGGACTGTTTTCCCTGGAGCGTCAGAGGTTGAGGGGTGACCTTATAGAAATTTATAAAATCATGAGTGGGATGGATAGGATAAATAGACAAGGTCTTTTCCCTGGGGTGGGGGATCCAGAACTAGAGGGCATAAGTTTAAGGTGAGATGGGAAACATATCAAAGGGACCTCTGTTTTTCATGCAGAGGCTGGTGCGTGTGTGGAATGAGTTGCTAGAGGAATTGGGGAAGGCTGGTACAATTACAGCATTTAAAAGGCATCTGGATGGGTATATGAATAGGAAGGATTTAGAGGGATACAGACGAAACATTGGCAAATGGGACTAGATTAAGTTGGGATATCTGGTCGGCATGGACGAGTTGGACCCGAGGGTCTGTTTCCGTGCTGTACATCTCTATGACTCTATGACTCTATGTCAGGAGTTCAACAGATTTTGTTTAGTCAAGCCTTGAAGCCTAATTACAATCAGGTCTCAGGCCAACAGCTTCAGGCTCATTTTTACAAATTCAATGCTTGGAGCGAGCTCCGGTTATTTTATTTACTTTGACCTCAGTAAACCTGCATTCAATGGATGCATGTACAGCAATTGATGCCATGTTACCTCTGCCTGGGACTTTGGGTGAAAAATCTAGGCTTATTTCATCGAACTGGGAGCACTTTATTTCTTTGCTTGCTAGTCTTTCAACACTAATATTGACCTGTCACGACCTGACACACCCAGTAAAATTCACATTCATTGCCATCGCCATTCAACTATTGCTTAATACGGCCATAGACACTAAAGCTGAATAGCTTCTTTGGAATTCTGGTTGACAAAGTCAACAAGCTTCAGGAAGCTGACTGATAGTTCTCTATTTTCCCCCCTCTATTATCATCATCCACCATCTCAAAGAGAGGTCATGTTGAATTTTCTGCAGGTCAGTGGTGATCAGATAATTACACCTTACAGCCATTTGTTGCTTAAACAGATGCTTAGATTTAATAAAAAATAACCACACTGTTTCCTTCACAATGCTGACTCATTACAAGTAGGGAGTGGGCTCCCTATTCATATATGTACTACTGAGTGAACTAACCTTTCAATGAATACACTACAAAATGATAACTACAAGAATTTAATAGATTGGAACTGAAGTTACTTTTAATGAATGTATGTTCTTTGATTCTTTTATTGACCTATATCTTAAAGTCCCTTCCCTTGCCCTTGGTAATTTAAACAAAAGGTATTGCATAAATATGATGACCAAACTTAAATTCTATGTGAAATCAAAACTGGGAACATAAAACACGTTTTAACAAAACGTTTCTTTAGTTTCTCCTCTCGGACAGGTACAAACTTGTACTTGGGTACAACAGCATTCCATTGCTCAAGTGACCACTTTTCATCTGTGACCTTAAATAGCAAGAGCCCACATCCTATCTAATGTGAGGCAATAGTTAAACCATACTATATTTCGTTAATATACAGATACTGACAGTATTTGTTACGTAGCAATTTGCTTGATCTTTTCCCTTCTTTGTCCCAGGATTCAAACACAACCACTTAATTTGACATCAGTTAACTTAATATACACATTGGACTAAACTTGAAACTGTCTGGTCAATATTTCTCGCTGATCATATAGTCACCCACCGAGCCATAAATGCAGCTAACAAAGCAGTGTTTATTACATAATTAATGAGGTATCAGGTGAAAACAATCTATTTTGATTTCTCCCCTGTAGTTAGGATTTAGCAAGAAAACCTTTCTCAGCTTAACTGTTCCTTTTCACAGACATGGAGCTGCTAAGTCACCATTTTTCAAGAAGATTTGCATATTCTAGCTCACTAGGGTGCTCATAACTAGTTGGGAGTAAAATTGCTGACTTCTAAGGACATAATTACAACATGCAACCTCAACCAGGGTCGACAAATTCATCCCCATTTTCGGACATGAACATAATACAGAACACGTTGTAAATTCGTCAGAAACGTAATAACCATCAGGAGCAGTATTACCAAATGCAGGGGACACTTTAGAGCAGTGGAAAGGTGCTTAGAATACATATGGGGAAGTATTTCATTTCTAAGGCAATCCTCTGTCCATTTACTTTTTCAGAAACTTATTGATTAAATTCTGAAATAAAATCCAAAAGAACTTCAGATGCTGGAAATCAGAAACAAAAGCAGAAATTGCAAAAAAGCTCAGCAGGTCTGACAGCATCTGTGGAGAGAATTCAGAATTAGCGTTTTGGGTCAAGTGCTTCTCCAGTTTCAGAGGAAGGGACACTGTCAAGTTTCTATTTGATAATGAAGAAGAAGTTGAGGTGAGATTGGGTAATAATGAAATGCTCATTCATGTAAATTAGTCTCGCCTATCATGAGTGAGATTCATATCTCTCCATTTAGCACTTGGTTGGAGACCACGACGTTCTGTTTTTGGCAGAATCACCTTCCTGTTGATCTCATCTCGTTTCCCTAACTTTCCCACCAACGGCCACATTGCTCAGGGACCCGGAAGTTTCCACCCCATCAATCTTTTCAGATGCTTGCAACATTTACTTTCTAAATTTCTGACACAAAAAGAGGAAACCAGAACTAAAAACCAAAGTGTTGAAGTTACAGGTTGAAAGGAAAAAAAATCTTCTCCAGTAAATGTTTCCACTATAGTTAACGTTTCAGGTCCAGAAGTTCTGAAGATGGGTGACTGGACCTGAAACATTACTTCTGCTTTCTCTCCACAGATGCTACCAACCTGCTGAGATTTTCTAGCAATTTCTGTTTTGTTTTTGTTTCCAATTTCCAGCATCTTTTGGTTCAATGCTTCCACCATGTTGGCAGTCTCATCACAGTCACACATTACACTGCCTGCAATTTCAGCTGCCCAATGCTGTCTAATATCAACATTTTCTATTCTTATTTATCAATAAAGAAATGAGTTGAACTTAACTTTGGACAAACACAAATCACTTTTGGGTTTCTGGAATGACTGTTAGGATTTTGTAAGGTATAGTTCCAGATCTTGACATGAACTAAACCAGTTCGTCTCAATGTGTGGGCAGATCATGAAGGACTCTTTGTTAATCCAAAATGCCAGTCACTAATGCCCAACTCCTTGGCTGAGGAACAGACCGAAACCTTCCTCCATACCACATGTCATACAGACCGAAGATGGTGCAGTTCTCATAATGTCAGTGGACTGGTAATCCAGAAGCCCCATCAAATGTGGCAGGGCCATGGGTTCAAATCCCACCTGGCAGATTGTGAAATTTAATTTGAAATAAAATGTGGGGTTTGTTTACCTTTGAGAGGGGAAGACTAAGAGGAGATTTGCTTGAAGTTTTCAAACTCATGAGGGTTCTTGGACAGAGCAGAGACAAACTGGTCCCTCTCAAAGAGGACAGGGAAAGAGACGGAATGGGTCTACATGAAGCAAAACAGATGTGAGAAACAAATACCTTTCACACAGCAAGTGGTTAGCATGCACTGCCTGCAAATGCAGTAGAAACAGGTCAGAGTGAATCATTCAAGACAGAGTGTGTTAGATGATCATCTGTACAAAAATATTATTCAGGGTTATATGGAAAAGGCAGTAGAAAGACATTCCATCATTATGCTTAAAGAACTAGTGTAGACATGATGGGCTCCTGCAGTGTAACTATTCTGCTGTTCTGTAGTGTGGCCAAAATGCAATCAGCACGTACTGGTAACGAGTAGAACAGGATCTACACAGTCCACTATTGCAAACAAAGTGGCAGCAAAGTGTATGCTCCCCACCTTCACTAGAACTCATGAAGACATGTTGTAAACATGACTCTGTGGATGGATAATAAGCAAAACCAGTTCTTAGTCTTGTATCTTCCAAATCTGTGCCTATCTATTATGACGGAAACAATGACAACTGCGTCTCTTACAACGGCATTTGAAAATTTGTTCCCTTGCATGTTCAAATTTAAAATTCTTTTTTTTGATTTTGCTCAGTTTAAAAAGTACTACCTCAGATCAAAATCAACAGAAATGCTTCTTCTTTATCACAGATGCAATGTGTCAAAGTAGACCAAAGAAATACTCCTCAGTAAAAACCAAAAGAATTTCAAATGCTGGAAGTCAAAAACAGAAGTTGCTGGAAATGCTCAGCAGGTCTGGCAGCATTTGTGGAGAGAAATCAGAGTTAACGTTTTGGGTCCGGTGACCCTTCCTCAGAACCCTTCAGTATTGGCTGAAAGCACATTTGATTTAGATCACAGCGTACATGAACTCCAGGCCTGTACAGAGCATCCATTCAAACATAAAATTACCACTGTCCATATTGTTGGCAGAGAATAAGAGTTTGTGATTCCCAGATATCTAAACTTAAGACAGAAGTTATACTGATCAATTGGCATGTGTGATGAGGAAGAAAGCTTTGGCAGATCACGTTGTATCCTTCATCAGTAGAATTGTTATGTGAAAGGTGAATGAGAATTCTTTATATAAGGTAAGAAAAGAACTAATAATTAAATACTGAAAAGTAATTATAACAAGCTGCACTGGACACAACTAAAGTTAATACTTCATGTTCAGTACTTTTAACCATCAGCTTCTTTCCTTCTTAATTGCCCACAGTGTTTATTTGTGGTCAGGTTTGAAAGGTACTGTGTATGTGTCAGGCCCAGATAGGACAGCTGCTGCATTTAGAGGATTGAATTTTAAAATAGACATCCATCAGAAATAAATTCTACACTCTTCTACATTTCCAATGCTTTAAGCTAGCCTATCCCATCCCAGTTGACACTTTCATTAAAAAGGTTATCACCAATTTTTAAATGCATTTGTACATATTAATTAGAACAGAATGTCCTTAGAATCAGAATATCAAATTAAAAACTCCAATTGTCTTTGCTGTCACTCAAGGAGAGATGTCAATGTTTCTCTCACCTTCAATTTGTTCATTCAAACTGCCTTCTCAAACGACCCTGAAATTCCCCATGACATGACAGGGTAGACACTGAATATCTGGCAGCTTGTCTTGCAACATTAAATTTAAGTACTTGCCATTAATAGGTCAAAGGAGTAGAACTGCCAAGAATCAGTGAATTCTTCAGATTTGATATGAGGGGCCGACTACTTAAAATGCCCTTTGCAGTTATAAAATGTGAGACTGAATCTCATTTGACTCTAATAAAGTTATTCCTAGTTTTCCTTTTTGAAAGATAAATATTTTTCATTTATTGATTTTCATTTGTGACTCAGTACAATCTCAAAACTTTCGTCCCCAGGTCCTTTATTATGATTTCAATAATCTCCTCAAACCAAAACCCCAAATATTTACTAAAAGAATGAAGTTTAGTTTAAAATAAAAGAATTTTGAAAATCAAATAGTATTATTTTTAATAATAACATTTTAATAATAACATCCTTGAACAGTTGGTTACATTAAATGATTAAAAAAGCACAATAAATTATACAATAAAATAAATTATACAAAGAATTACAATAAATTATATCTGTACTTTAAACTGAGCATCCTAACTCCATTTTCACATGCCAAAACTCAAGCAAGGTAATTACCAAAATTTGTAAGATTAGCCTTTTAAGCTGATTTGTGCAAGAATTGATATTTCTTCAGGGTGGCTCAGTGGTTAACACTGCAACCTCACAGTGCCAGGATTCTAGATTCATTTCCAGCCTTTAGGCAACTGCCCATGTGGAGTTTGCATGTTCTCCCCAAATCTGCATGGGTTTCCTCCAGGTGCTCTGGTTTCCCTTTCCACAGTCCAAAGATGTGCAGGCTTGGTGGATTGGCTGTGCTAAATTTCCCATAGCGTCCAGGGATGAGCAGGCTAGGTGGTTTAGTCATGGGAAATGCAGGGTTAGGGTGGGGGTGATGTCTGGATGGGACGCTCTTTGGAGGGTCAGTGCAGACTCAATGGGCCGAATGACCTCTTTTCACACTGTAGGGATTCTACGATTCTTGGGCCTTTCACTTATTTTGAATAAAATCATCCATTCAAATCTACTCCAATCTTCCTGGGGTTCGAAACACCATTTTAGTCAGGTATTCCTTGCATCTTAAACACAGGCAGCTCAGTCAGAACATTCCTAGTTTCAATATTCGTTAATTTTGAAACCTTTCTCCTCAGCCTCTTTCTCGTAGCTTGGGGACAGCTGTCGGGAATCCTCTGGTTAACATGGATTTTAAACCCACACACAAAATTTGAATTGAATATTATTTGAAACAGCTATTATATTTTGTGGCTAAGAATACATTGGTAATTGGCTACGTAACGATCAGCCAGAAAAGGTCCTTGTAACTAAGTATTAACTTTAAAGAAAGTTTTTAAAGAATTATTCTTGGATGAATCTTCTCCAATTGAATCCTTCCTTCCTATCATTAATCTCCATGTTAATGGCACCAAGAATTGACCAACTGGGAATAGAGGGCTTGAGTTATAAAGAGAGGCTGGATCGGCTGGAGATTAGCAGGTTGAGGGATGACCTTAAAAGAGATTATAAAATTATGACAGATATAGATAAGGTGAACGACAGTTGTATTTTCCTTTGGGAGGGGGATTTCAAGACTGGGGGCATATTTTTAAGGTGAGAGGAGAAAGATTTAAGGTGTAAGGGGCATTTCTTTTGTTTGCACAGAGTGGTTCATGTGTAGACCGAACTTCCAGAGGAAGTGGTGAATGTGGCTACAGTTACAATGTTTAAAAGACATTAGAATATGTACATGAATAAGAAAGGTTTGGAGGGATATAGGCCATGTGCAGGCAGGTGAGACTAGTTTAATTTGGGCTTATGTTCGGCATGGACTGGTTGGATTGAAGGATCTGTTTCTGTACTGTATGATTCTATAACTTTTCAGATGTTGCTGGGTTCACTCATGTCAATTATCACCATTGTCAGTGGACTTATCACTTTAATCTGCTCAGCAAATGGCATTTATATATTTGTGGGACTAAGGAGCACATTCTTCAGTAGAAGCCGGGAAGCCAGAAATACAGAGGTTTTGACTTAGTCTTTTTTAAAAAAGTGGCTGGGCAGATTGGCTGCTGCCAGGGGAATAAAGCCCTGCTCTCTGAACAGCTGCACATGGGGGCCTTGGGGATGGTACCTGCCAATTAGGAAAGACAACTGGGCACTGGGCTTTGGAGTGTGCATTGTGAGGATATCACAGGCTCAGGGTCACAGCTTTTGAAGAGTGGGCAGTCATCTGACAGTCAATAGATGTAAAGCTGGAAAAGCATAGTAGGTCAGATAGCATCTGCTTCTCCAGCTTCACATTTATTGACTCTGGCTTCCAGCACCTGCTGTCCTTACTGTCTCCCTGCTCCTCAGATGCTGTCTGACCTGCTGTGCTTTTCCATCTTCGCATCTACTAACTCTGACTTCCAGCATCTGCTGTCCTTCCTGTCACCAAGTCATCTGATGGTGTCAGTGAGCAGAAGTTGCAGTTAGCAGTAGATTTGATTCAAGTGGAGCACCTGTCCAAGTTAGACCATAAGACCATTGAGCAGGAATTAGGCCATTCAGCCCATCAATTGTGCTCCACCTTTCGATCTTGGCTGATAGATTTTTCAACCCCATTTTCCTGCTTTCTCCCTGTAACCTTCGGTGCACTTGGCAATCAAAAATGTATCAATTTCTGTCTTCAATATGTTCAATGACCTGGCCTCCACAGCCCTCTGTGGCAATGAATTCCACAAGTTGAGTAATTTTGGAAAACAACCTGCTTGATCTGACTGCTCCCACTTAGCTACCACATTTCCCAAACATTAAACTTAAGTCAGGCTTCCAATTGCATCGAAGATCGAGTTAAAAATTATGAAAACCTGTCCTTGCCAACTGATAGCAAGACATCATTGCAATGATAGGGTAAGAAATGTGGATTCAGTGGTACGAGATCCACCTTTCATACCTCACGTTTGACAGTATTCACCCCTCAACCATTTCTGTCTGTCCTGAGGGTTAATCCCGTCCCCACTACCTCCGGGTCATTGATACAAGTTGCAGGAAGATAGTGCACAACTCGTAGAAGTTTATGGAACTTGCCACTGGACATCACACTGCCCTGAATCTTCAACTAAGTGATGATGGCCATTGGTTCTTGTGAGAATTATATTTACATAAGCCAAGAGGAGGTTAAAAAAAACTTATGAGAAAACAGATCACATTAAGCAAGGGTTCCTCAAGATAAAAATGGATTTGCTTAAACATAATGAATCAAGAAGTTATCAATCAAACCAAGCATAACTTGAATTCTTCATAATCTTGTTAATTATGAGCCATTTTACCAAAGTAGTTCATTTGAGAATTATCTGAAAAGCAAATGTTTCAATCATTACGAGAATAGTTATGCCATTGTTTGTTTTTGTCAATCTATGACTGATTATTGTTCCACAATATAATTTGATGAGACAGCATTTATCAGATACCTTCATATTGAATGGTACTGTGTCTTTAACAGACAGTGCCCTCTGTGCATTTAGATACAGTAATGGCGTTTTTATGACCTCTGACCAGTGGAGAATACAAGGCTGTGGCCTGCATGCTGTGCAGTTAGTGCTCATTTGTGCTAATCTCATTTTCCGTAACAGCAATGGAATAAATATTCTTATGTGAATTGTACCATTTAGTGTCATTTCCTGACCAACAACAGCTTTGTTAATGAGTACATATGGAGTGCCTTAGGGTCATTAGTTGATTAATAAAAAAACAGACATGACCCTCTCTTAGCTAGTATGAAATCTTTAATGGATCTTTACATTATCTCTCTCTTCTAGTCACACCAGGAGATGACATTAGTGTCCTCTTTATGGTTATTGTCCTGTGGATACTAGCAGCTAACAGCATATTATTAACCTTCTATCCAAAAGCATTAACAGTCATACTGTTCTCCATTGGTGCAGTATATATTGGTACCAGGTGCAAGGTGAATGACAGAAGTTTTTCCTAAAACTGCAACATAATTTAATTTGTGGTCTTGAAAGCAAAACTCATCGGTTTCTTCAGTAATCAAAATGGTTTGATGTTGATTTGTGGTGACAATTTGCTCACGGCTAACACAAAACTGTGCTCATTGGAAAATATTGCTGCAAAACTATTGGTCAGTGCCACCACTAGAGGGCTCTATTAAGTTGAGTTAGCTTTCTAAACGCAAAATCTACTGTGTAGTTTTGGCTAATCCGTACACTGCTTTAGGCCACATTTGGAATATTGTGTACAGTTCTGGTTAGCACACTACCAGAAGGGTATGAATGCTTTGGAGCAGGTACAGACATGATTTACCAGGCTGTTGCTTGCTTTGGAGGGTGACATGGCGGCTTGGGGGCTCAGTGGCTAGCACTGCTACATCACAGCGCCATGGACCCGGGTTTGATTCCAGCCTCGGATGACTGTCTCTGTGGAGTTTGCACATTCTCCCAGTGTCTGTGCGGGTTTCGTGCAGGTTTCCTCTGGGTGCTCCGGTTTCCTCCCACAGTCTGAAGATGTGCAGGTTAGGTGAATTGGCCACACTAAATTGCCCATAGTGTTCAGGGATGTGTAGGTTAGGTGCATTAGTCAGGGGTAAATGTAGAGTAGTAGGGTAGGGGAATGGGTCTGGGTGGAATACTCCTCAGAGGGTCGTTGTGGACTTGAGTCAAAGGGCCTGTTTCCACATTATAGGGATTCTATGATTCTAATCTATGAGGAGAGATTAGACAAACTTGGTTTATTTTCACTTGACCTGACGGATATTAAATTATGAGAGACATGGATTGAATGGATAGTTGGCATCGCTTTCCCTGGGTAGAAATGTCAATTATTAGGAGACATAGATTTAATTTGAGTTTGAGTTTGATTTATTATTGTCACTGACTGTGATACAGTGAAAAACATTGTTTTACATGCTATACATGTAGATCATGCCATCCAAAGTGCATTAGAGTAGCAGAACAGAGTGCAGAATACAGTGTTACAGCCACAGAGAAGGTGTGAGAGAGATAGATCAGAATTAACATTTGAGAGATCCATTACGAAGTCTGATTTAAGCGGGGAAGAAACTGTTCTTGAATCTGTTCGCACGTGTATTAAAACTTTTAGATCTTCTACCAGATGTAAGAGAGTGGAAGAGAGTAAAACCGGGGTGGCAGGGATCTTTGATTATGTTGGTGGCTTTCCTGAAGCAGTGGGAGATATAGATGGAGTCAGTGGTTGGAAGACTGGTTCATGCGATGGACTGGTCTCTGTTCATGACTCTGTGTAGTTTTTTGCAGTGTTGGGAAGAGCAGTTACCATTCCAAGCTGTGATGTGGAGGTGCAGGCGTTGGACTGGGGTGGACATAGTCCAACAGATTTATCTGAAAATACAAGCTTTCAGAGCGTCAGGTAGCGAGTGGGGCAGATATAAAGGACACAGAATTTATGGTAAGAGATCAAAGTGTCATACAACTGATGCAATGTATTGAACAAACCTAGATTACTGTTTAGTCCTGAATCACTTAGAATATGGATGCAGGTTTCAATTGATTAATGTGTAAATCCAAGAATTTCTTTCAAGTCACAGCCCCTAGATAACTGAAGGTTTTATCAGTGGATTAAAAAAAGGTGACATCTCAGCTCAGACACTGCATTAAAGGTGTGAGGTTAGAATCTGTCTGTATCCCAACCTGGAGTCAGACTGGATTTATTTCAAAAGTAGGACTTTATAAAATGTTACATGGACTGCCTGCCTACAGATTGTGTGCTTTTTGAACAAAATAGATTGGATGCACCAAATCGAATGGTTTCGATAATACATCTATGAAAATTGATGAGTCATTTTGCACATATCAAATTTCCTTAGCGTCTTGAGGAAGTTGAGACATTGCTGTGGTGGGGAGATGTGAGTGGCAGCACTTTTGTTTACACAGAGAGTGGTAAGTGCCTAGAATGCACTGCCAGAATAGCTGGTAGAGGCAGACACGGGAACATGGTTTAAGAGGCATCTCGACAGATATATGAATAGGCAGGGAATATAGGGTTATGGATTGCATAGAGTCAAATCGTTTTTAGTTTCAGAAGGCATCGTGTGTTAATGCAGTCTTGGTGGGCCAAAGAGCCTGTTCCTGCACTATAATGTTCTTTGTGCAGTCTCAGCAATGTTAATAAAAACTCTTACAATCAGAAGCAGAGTGACTTTACCATATGGATAATTTATAAATGATTTTACTGGATGTTCGAATAGGATTTGACATTCTTCTTGACAATGAAAAGAAAAAAGAAGTAGCAAAGTTGTTAAAGGCCACTGTAAAAGAATAAAACACTACATAAGCGATGGCTTTAAATTTAATTTGTAGTTAATTTGTAGACATTCCTTGCCACAGTAAACTATGCAGACAGAGTCCTTGTGTATATTTAAGGTTGATGCAGACTCTTGATCAGTCAGAGACTCAAGGAATCAGGGGACAGGGCAGGGAAGTGGACATGAGTAATGTTAGATCAGCCATGATCCTATTAAATGGGAGAGCAGGCTCGAAAGGCTAAATGGCCTCTTCCTGTTCCTATCTCTTGTGGGATATGTTTTTGTAATTCCAGTGGTTGTTTCTGGGGAAATGAATCATTTTCAATTTGAACAGTCTGTGCCCGTGTCAAGCACTAATCTTGAGTTACGCCTGACTTAGTCATATAAAATACAGCTTTTCTTTTACCTCTTCCACAACAATGTGCCTCAGTCACAACCCTAGCAGAATAAGCCTCTCCCTGATATTTCAGTGTGATAATGTTCCACACCAGATTAATGTTTTCCTCATTTCATAAAACAGAGATTAATATATTTCCTCTGAGATTGCCAAATGACTCAACTTTGTTTCATTAAGCACATTAGATGCAACGGGACAAGACCAGAGCTGGGCATGACTGACGGAACAAGAGGTTGCCATGACAAACTGTGACTCAACAATGGGCGACCTTCAAAGAGCAAATGCCTCTGTTACTGTCAAGTTGGAAAGGAGCAAACAAAGTCAGCACTCCTTGGACGAAAGAGCTGGTAGAGATTAGCATTAGAAAGTAAAACATGGGCTTTTGATAGGCGTAAGGCAGAAAATAAAATCAAGAATCCAGAGGAATGCCAAAGGCTTGTGGAGGGGGTGGTTATGAAATCGTAGAGGATAAGCGAAGAAGAATTAGGAGAGAAGACTAGTAGCTAACATAAGGGGGATCCCAAAGTCTTCTGTAGGTGTATGACTGGTAAGGAAGATAGAAAGGTGGTGGTCAAAGACAGAGTAGGAAAGATAAAAGACCAAAAAGGAAATTTGCACCTGGAAGCAGGGCCATGGCTGAGGTGTTAAATGAATGTGTTGCATTGCATGTGTCTTTACAAAATAGGATGCTGCTGCCCAGGCCAAGGTGACAGGAGGCCTGTGAACAATGGTGTGCCACAAGGATCGGTGCTGGGTCCACTGCATTTCATCATTTATATAAATGTTTTGGATGCGAACATAAGAGGTATAGTTAGTAAGTTTGCAGATGACACCAAAATTGATGGTGTAATAGACAGCAAAGTAGGTTACCTCCGAGTACAACAGGATCTTGATCAGATGGGCCATTGGGCTGAGGAGTGGTAGATGGAGTTTAATTTAGATAAATGTGAGGTGCTGTATTTTGGAAAAGCAAATCAGAGCAGGACTTATACACTTAATGGTAAGGTCCTGGGGAGTGTTGCTGAACAAAGAGACCTTGGAGTGTAGGTTCATAGTTCCTTGAAAGTGGAGTTGCAGATAGATAAGATAGTGAAGAAGGTGTTTGGTATGCTTTCCTTTATTGGCCAGAGCATTGACTATAGGTGTTGGGAGGTCATGTTGCAGCTGTACAGGACATTGGTTCCTGATGAAGAACTTATGCCCGAAATGCGATTCTCCTGCTCCGCGGATGCTGCCTGACCTGCTGTACTTTTCCTGCACCACACTCTTCGACTCTGATCTCCAGCATTTGCAGTCCTCACTTTCTCCTAGGACATTGGTTAGGCCACTTTTGGAATATTGTGTGCAATCCTGGTCTCCCTCTTATAGGATGTATGTTGTGAAACTTGAAAGGGTTCAGAAAAGATTTACAAGGATGTTGCCAGATTTGGAGGATTTGAGCTATAGGGAGAGGCTGAACAGGCTGGGGCTGTTTTCCCTGGAGGCTGAGGGGTGACCTGATAGAGGTTTATAAAATCATGAGGGGCATAGATAGAATAAATAGACAAGGTCATTTCTCTGGGGTGGGAGTGTTCAGAACTAGAGGGCATAGGTTTAGGGTGAGAAGGGAAAGATATAAAAGAGACCTAAGGGGCAACTTATTCACACAGAGAGTGGTATCTGTATGGAATAAGCTGCCAGAAGAAGTGGTGGAGGCTGGTACAATTACAATATTTAAAAAGTATCTGGATGGGTATATGAATAGGAAGGTTTAGAGGGATATAGGCCAAGTGCTGGCAAAGGGTGCTAGATTAGGTTAGGATATCTGGTTGGCATGGACACGTTGTATCGAAGGGTCTGATTCCATGCTATACATCTCTATGACTCTATAACTCTATGCCTAAGAAGAGCTTAAAAATCAGTAAGGAAGATGTCTGGGATAAACTGTTGGTACTTAACGGTGACACCAGGACTAGATGAGATGCATCCGAGGATGTAAGGAAGCAAGGGTAGAAATTATAGGGGCTCTGGCCTCAATCTTTCAGTCTTCCCTGCACTCAGGGAGGTGCCAGAAGGCTGAAGAATTGCTGTCATTACAATGTTGTTCAAGAAAGGTGGGAAAGACAGTCCCAGCAATTACAGACCAGTTAGTTTAACCATGGTGGTGGGGAAACTTCCAGAAACAATTATTTGGGAAAGAACTGGAAGCAACAAAAGAAAAGGTGGTTTGATTAGGAGGAGTCGGCATGGATTTCAAAATGAGAAATAGTGTGTGGCAGACTTGAGAAATAGTGTTTTACTAGATTGATTTTTTTTGTTTGAAAAGGTAGCAGGAAGGCTAAATGATGTTGATGTGCTGGACATGGAATGGTTAATGGATATTTTTCCGGATGGAGGAAGGGTTTTGGTGGAGTGCCCAGACAACAGCATTGTGAACCTCACCTTTTCTGATATATTAATGATTTGGATCTTGGAGTGCAGGAGACAACCTCAAAGTTTACAGATAACACTAAACTTGGAAGATTTGTAAGCAGTAAGGAAGACAGTGTGAAACGTCTGTGTTGTGTGGAGAGGGCAGGTAGTTGGCAAGTGAGATTCAGCATAGAGAAATGTAGACAGAAGTGAGTACTGCAGATGCTGGAGATTAGAGTCAAGATTAGAGTGGTGCTGGAAAAACACAGCAGGTCAGGCAGCATCTGAGGAGCAGGAAAATTGTCGTTTCGGGCAAAAGCCCTATGATATGATGCACTTTGGTGGGAAGAGCATTGAAAGACATACAATAAGGGTAGAGCTCTAAGAGGAATGGGGTGTAGGAGCAGAGGGGCTTGGGTAAATGTTTGCACAGATCATTAAAGGTTTGGTGGAGAGAGCAGTTAGTATACCATACATGTTCTCAACTTTATTAAAAGGATCATAGAGTACAAGAGAAGGAACATTGAACTGGTACAAAATACTTGTTAGACTTCAGCTGGAGAATTGTGTGCAGTTCTAGAGTCACATTATTGGAAGGATGTGAATGAATCGTAGAGAGTGCATCAACAATTCGCAAGAATGGTCCCATGAATGCGAAACTTTGGTTGTGAGGATAGATTGGAGAGGTTGGGACAGTTCTTTGTCTGAGGTTGAGAGGACATTTGATAGAGGTTTTCAGAACTGTGATTGGGCAAACAGTTAAAGTGATGTGCAAACAAAGCGAATGTGTGAGAGAAATGAAATCTCTTACGCAGCAGGTAGCCAAGGATTGGAATGCACTGTCCGGTAATGTAGAGGAGGCAGGTTCAGTCGAAGCATTCATGAGGGCATTGGGTAATTATTTGGATGTATAAATAAATGACTATCTAATGGTGTGCAAGGGTATGGGGAAGAAAGGAGATTCTGGATTAGTGGTGCTAAAAAGCACAGCATTTCAGGCAACATCCAAGGAGCAGTAAAATCGACATTTCGGGCTAAAGCCCTTCATCAGGAATACAGGCAGAGTGCCTGAAGCGTGGAGAGATAAATGAGAGGAGAGTGGGGGTGGGGAGAAAGT
>NC_057711.1:138043187-138128673 GCF_004010195.1 Chiloscyllium plagiosum | reverse complement strand
ACGTGGGAAGGGAAATTGCGGTCTCTAAAGAAGGAGGCCATCTGGTGTGTTCTGTGGTGGAAATGGTCCTCCTGGGAGCAGATATGGCGGAGGCGGAGGAATTCGGAATATGGGATGGCATTTTTGCAGGAGGTCGGGTGGGAAGAGGTGTAATCCAGGTAGCTGTGGGAGTCGGTGGGTTTGTAAAAAATGTTGGTGTCAAGTCGGTCGTCATTAATGGAGATGGAGAGATCCAGGAAGGGGAGGGAGATGTCAGAGATGGTCCAGGTAAATTTAAGGTCAGGGTGGAATGTGTTGGTGAAGTTGATGAATTGCTCAACTTCGTCGTGGGAGCACGAGGTGGCGCCAATGCAGTCATCAATGTAGTGGAGGAAGAGGTGGGGAGTGGTGCCGGTGTAATTCCGGAAGATGGACTGTTCTACATAGCTGGGGCCCATACAGGTGCCATGGCTACCCCTTTGGTCTGGAGGAAGTGGGAAGGAGATTGCCGCTAGGTAATGATGCTCAAATTGAAGGCACGATGGGCTGAATGGCCTCCTTCTGCACCATAGCGGACCTGTAATTATGATTTCACGAGTGATCTTATTGACCAATCATGGACACTATTCAAGTGGCTGCATTTTTCATGAGAAATTTCTGCAAAACCGCCAGGCTCAAGGAACAAAATGCCAATGCCGATGCCCTGCCTCCATTCCTCAGCCCAGTTACTTTCCATAGGCTTTATGTGTAGCACGCTGCATTGAATTTTTCCACTTCCGTTTCCGGCAGTGGAGGAAATAATAGTCAGATTGGCAAAACTGTCAGTGTGCGTCATCATAATGTCCTGCAGGACCCTTTTCCTGTTTGAACTGGCATCACGTAAGGGGCACCTGCGCTGAGGCTCCCTGGATAGATATATGGCACCTCTCCAGGTTAGCCACCCTTACTGCACGCCTCTTCATATCACTAGTCACTCCTTTTTAAGAAGAATCTCATCTGCCGGCCTACCTGGGCCTCTCAGCATTGTCAGACTGCCTGTGGATCTAGCAGCTCTCTCAAACAGGATATCCTCTCATGTGAGGCAATAAGAGTCTTGCTTTAAAGTAATTTACCCTGTGCCCAGCGTTTAATGGCTCTGTGGTAACCATCAGGACAGTGGGTGGCCTTCCCCCACTCTAACCTTCTAAGCTGGAGAAGCAGGAATCAAAATTGTCCGTGGTGCTTAAAAATAATTAGAAAATTGGCAACAGATTTTCACGGTCCCAATTAGGATAGGATCAGAAATGTTTCAATTCTGATTCAGCTTTTGGTCACTTTCACAAAGGCAGATAAGGGAATGATTCATAGAATCCCTGCGGTGTAGAAGTGGGCCATTGGGCCCATCGAATCCACCCCGACCCTCCGAAGAGCATCCCACCCAGACCAACTCACCCACCCTATCCCTGTAACCCTGCATTTCCCATGGCTAATCCACCGAGCCAGCACGTCCCTGGACACTATGAGCGATTTAGTGTGGACAATCCACCTAACCTACCCATCTCTGGACTGTGGGAGTAAACCGGAGCACCCGGAGGAAACTCACAGAGAAGGAGAGAATGTGCAACTCCACACACACAGTCACCCGAGGCTGGAATCGAACCCTGGCACTGTGAGGCAGCAGTGATAACGACTGAGCCACCTTGCCACCCCTGTAGAGTACTCACCCTGGTGAAGGAGTTAACTGACAGAGGATGCCCCAGTAAACTCACATCTTCATGGAAGCAGCTAGAATTCAATTAAGCTTTATACCAGCTGCAGATTAAGAAAGAGGTAGAGTCCAAATGTGGGATTAATGCCCAATACCCATGTCCAACATGCAAGTCTTTGCGATGTTACTCTCTGCTCACTGGAACCAAGTTCTGATTGCTAAATTCAAAAACAAGCCAGCAGCAAACAAAATAGAAATCCTCAGGTTAGGCTTAACACAAAGGGATTCTGACATGCAAATAGAGTTGGCACCCCTCCTACTCTGCCCAATCCTCTTATTTTCAGAAGTGGATTTGTTTCTCCAAGAGTGAATATGTTGGAATAAGGTAAAGCTGCACTAAGCACTCTGATACTAATCAAGGAATTCGAGAGCTCAGAATGAAATGTCTGACGTTTCATTTATGTTGGACTTGCCGTTCTCCTTCCAGCAGGCTTCACTTTAACAGGCAAATCAACACATGGGCTCACTTCTTTGAAAAAATATGTAGCAAACTCTTGGTTTAACTTTTAACTGGCCTCTGGGGTTATTTCACACAAACAAAAAAAAATCATAATTAAAAGGAAAAATGACCATGGGGATAATGCTTTCAGTGTAAGTTACTTACTCCCTTGTGTGTTCCACATCGTTAACTTTAATAGCCTCTTTTCTTTGAACAGCAATACTCAGCTGAAGAGCATCTCCCATTGAGCCCAAGAGACTGCCATTTCAATATAGCGGAAGTGCAGCAGACTCTGTTGACATGAAGTTGGTGGATCCTCGAGAATATTACCCACCAGCTAGGGCTCCCCAGATACCAAAGAGCATGTGTCGTAAAATAAAACCCTACTGACAACCGGATCTACAGTGAAATGTTCCCCCCTCACCCCTCCCCCCACCATTTTCAACCTTGCCAACCTGACGTAATTCATGGGCTGAAAAGAGTTTTCAGTAAAAATTGTGAATGAAAGGAAATATTTGCAACATCGCATTTACTTATGTTTAAGCTGCTTTCTGGTCAATAGTACACTGGTAAGGCACAAGGGAAATATTTAAAGTGCGGGTGGAAGATAGGCATACCTTAGGAAATAACACATCATAAGTTGAGACTTCAATATGCATGCAGTCCATTTTTATACACATTGGTGAGGTGTTTGATTTCTGCTGCAAGATTTTTGGTGTATTCATAAAAGATTATACTGGTCTGGTGTACAAATGCACTGAAGGAAGGTCAATGATGTTATTTATGAGAGATTATTAAGTGGCACGTATAAATTGAACAGCTAATTGGTTGATTGCTTAAAATAGCACCACTGGTTCATTGTTTCAGATCCAAGGGCTACCACAGATTGATGAGTCTATGTATTCCCATAATCGACAGAATGATTAGAGCCTACTGCAGGATATAGATTTTTAAAATCTATTCATTGTGTGGGATGTGGGTGTCGCTAGCTGGGCCCTGCATTTATTGCCCATCCCTAGTTGCCCTTGAGAAGGTGGGGGTGAGCTGCCTTCTTGAACCGCTGCAGTCTGCCTGCTGTGGATTGACCCACAATGCCATTGGGAAGGGCTTTCCAGGATTTTGGCCCAGCGACAATGAAAGAACAGCGATATATTTCCAAGTCAGAATGGTGAGTAGCTTGGAGGGGAACTTGAAGGTGGTGGTGTTCTCATAAATCTGCTACCCTTGTCCTTCTACAGGGAAGTGGTTGTGGGTTTGGAAATCAATTCAGAAATTGATTTTGTAAACCTTCTCTAAACTGCTTCCAATGAGTTAACACCTTTCTGTAAGCACAGGAACTAGAACTCCAGATACAGTCTTACCAATGCTTCGTATATCTGAAGCATAACCTCCCCACTCTTGCATTCGTTTCCTCTCGCAATAAACTAGAATATCCTATGAGCTTTCTTGATTACTTGTTGTACCTGTGTGCTAACCTGCTGTGATTCATATACTGGAACACCCAGATCCCTCTGCATCTCAGAGCTCTGTAACTTCTCACCATTTACATAATGTGCTCCTTCTTTTTATTTTTCTGCCGAAATGGACAATTTCACACTTTCCCACATTGTACTGTATTTGCCAGATCTCTAACCCAAAAGAGGAGTAAGTAACTTACACTGAAAGCATTATCCCCATGGTCATTTTTCCTTTTAATTATGATTTTTTTTGTTTGTGCGAAATCAATTTCTGAGGATCTTTGGTGACCATTTACATAATGTGCTCCTTCTTTATATTTTTCTGCCGAAATGGACAATTTCACACTTTCCCACATTGTACTGTGTTTGCCAGATCTCTATCCCAGAAGAGGAGTAAGTAACTTACACTGAAAGCATTATCCCGATGGTCATTTTTCCTTTTAATTATGATTTTTTTTGTTTGTGCGAAATCAATTTCTGAGGATCTTTGGTGAATTTCTGTTATGGTAACATTGATGGACAAAAGTTTGGCAGTTAGAGTATAATGTGGGGATATATGAATGAGTCCACTTTGGTAGGAGGAATAGAAAAGCAGCATATTATTTGATTGGAGAGAGACTGCAAAATCCAGAGGTGTCCTGGTACACAAAACATTAATAAGCTGTTGTAGAAAGTGATTAGGAAGGCAAATGAAATGTTTGTGTTTATCGCAAGGGGAAATAAGTATACACGTTGGTTAATGTTAGTTTTGCAGGTTGTTGGCAGGACCCTGACTGGAGTGCAGTGTACATTTTTGGTCTCCTTAAGATACAATGATGTTAGCAGTTTAGCAAACGTTTACTTGATTGATCCAAGACGTAAATGAATCCCATATGAGGAAAGGTCAAGCAGGTTGTGTCAATACCTGTTTTGAAGTTAGAAGATGGAGGATGATCTTCTTGAAACAAAAGATCTTGAGACGACTAATAGGGTGGATGTGGATGATGAGAGGATGATTCTCCATGCTGAAGCATCTATAACCAGGGAGCACAGTTTAAAAATTAATGGTCTCAAATTTGTCACTGGAGGGCACTGCACTTTAGACAGGGTCCTACCAACAAACTGCAAAACTACTTGTACCAGCCCACTTGTATACTTTTGAGTCATTAAGGTAGACATGTTCACATTGAATCATGGATAGAAGACTGGTTGCCTAAGATTAAGAATAAATGTTTTTTTTTAGGCTGGTAGCATATCATGAGTGGTGAGCCTCAGGGGTTGGTGCTGGGGTTTCAACTCTTCACCGCTTATGGAAATGATTTGGATGAAAGTGCCAAAAACTATAGTGGATTTGCTGATAACAAAGCAGGTAGCTCGGAACAGGAGTTGTGAAGAGCACATAAGGGATAGAGATCTGGCAAATACAGTACAATGTGGGAAAGTGTGAAATTGTCCATTTCGGCAGAAAAATATAAAGAAGGAACACATTGTGTAAATGGTGAGCAGTTACAGAGCCCAGAGGCGCAGAGGGATCTGGGTGTTCCAGTATATGAATCACAGCAGGTTAGCATACAGGTACAACAAGTAATCAAGAAAGCTCATAGGATATTCTAGTTTATTGCGAGAGGAAACGAATGCAAGAGTGGAGAGGTTATGCTTCAGATATACGAAGCATTGGTAAGACTGTATCTGGAGTTCTAGTTCCTGTGCTTACAGAAAGGTGTTAACTCACTGGAAGCAGTTTAGAGAAGATTTACGAAATCAATTTCTGAAATGAATGGATTGCCTTCAGAGGAAAGGCTAGATTTGTATTTGCTGAGGGTTAGAAGAGTCATAGAGGACTTAATTGAAACATAAGATCCTGAGAGGACTTGACCCAATGAATGTGGAAAGGATGGTTCCTCTTATTGGAGAATCTACAATTCGGGGTAATCGTTGAAAAATAAAATGGGTGCCCATTTAAGACAGATGAGGACAAATATTCTCTGAAGGTTGAGTTTGAAATTTCCTTCCTCAAAAGGCAGTGGATGCAAAACCTTTAAAGTATTTTTAAGGCTGAGCTAGACTGATCCCCATGGGGATAAAAGATGATCAGAGATAGGCCAGAATGTCGTGTTGAGGCTAAAATCAGATCATTCATGGTCTTATTGAATGGTGGAGCAGGCTCAAAAGGCCATGTCTGTGGAATTATTCCTGGAAAATCTTAGACCACCTTTTACAACAAGTATATGGGTGAGTGCTGAATCGCAAGTCATTTTACGCTGTGACCTTTCAGTAGGAACTGTAGAAATCATAGAATCTATATTGTGTGGAAGCATGCCATTTGGCCCATCGGGTCCACCGACCCCTCCGAACAGCATCCCACCCAGACCCACTGCCCTACTCTATCCCTATAAGCCTGCATTTCCCATGGCTAACCCATTCAGCCTGCACAACCCTGGATACTACAGGGAGAAAGTGAGGACTACAGATGCTGGAGATCAGAGTCGAAAAGCACAGCTGGTCAGGCAGCATCCAAGGAGCAGGAGAGTTGATGTTTTGAGCAGAAGTACAGGCTAATTTAGCATAGCCAATTCACTCAACCTGCAACATCTTTGGACCGTGGGAGGAAACCTACACAGACACTGGGAGAACATGCAAACTCCACACAGACAGTCATCTGAGTGTGGAATCGAACCCGGGTCTCTGGGGCTGTGAGGCAGCAGTACTAACCAGTGATCCCCTGTGCCATGACAACTGCCTGTTCCCTAACTGAAGTGTGGACCAATGAATTTATTGAAGGGGCAGTTCAGCAGAGATTTGATCAGCAAGAGAGGCAAGGGTTGTAATGGAGGGGCAAACTGAAAAAGGTAACACCACAATTGGACCAGCCATGAACCTTATTGAACTCTGGGTCAACCTCACAGAGCCAAAGAGTTTACTCCTGCTTCTAATTCTTCTGTTCTGTGTGTGGAAGAAGATCACCTGTTACTTTGGATTTCTCCAGACTGCTTAAACGTGAGCCTGTCCTCAGCTGGAGGAACTGGAGTGGACACAGGCCAAACACCACAATATACCGGCAAAGTGAGGAAATGTCTGGAGAGACCAAGAAGCTAAAGAGGAGGAGGAGAAACAAAATATCTTGAGAGACCAAGAAGCTAAAGAAGAGGAGGAGAAACCAAATGTCTGAGGACAAGAAATACAAATAAAAGCAAGAAACCGAGGAGTGAAACAAATGGGGAAGGAGTGAAAATTAAAAGAACAAAAAGCGGTAATGATAAGCCTAAACATCAAATTGATCAGATAGAAGAGGTACGTTTAGTTTTTTTTTGCTGCTGTAATAAAGGAAAGCCAAAGCAGCCAAGGAGAGGGTACACAAGATACTCAGGAAGATGCTGCCAGGGAGAAAACACATTAGGTACAAAGGGCCTGGGCATCTTTTGAACTGGAAATGTTAAGCAGAGTCCCTGAAGGAGTGTTCAAATGAGGAGTTTCCCCAAATACATGTTTCTCTTTATCGATTGAAAGAAAAGTTATTTATTTCTCATGTTAGCTCAATGTAATCAAGGTTCACTTTCAAACTAGTAGATCTCGGTGTTTACCAGCAGTTGTCTCAATTATGTTATGCTCATCAAGGTTTCTTTCGCTTCATGCTCTGAACTACTGAAGAAACAAAAGAATGCATCAGTAGAGTGTAAAAAAAATCACAAGCAGTTTAGTATCTTTTATTGGGCTCCATAATGCAGCAGTTTGATACGGTGACTGGTTTCAGTTCAGTGATGGTGACAGTCTTGCTGTGCCCTCTGATTAGTACAATGCTAGTTCAAAGCTAACTGCAGTTGTTAAAGGGGTGTAAACTCCTCAGTGTGTGTTCTTTTAACCAAGTTCCTGAAAACCCTGCTTTAAAACCTACGCTGGTTACCATGGCAAAAAGTTGCTTTGCAGGCAGAAAAGAAAGTGATAAAAGCTGCAGTGTTAACTTCAACTGTGCCATTGATTCGCACTTTTAAAACATTGATATGGTTGATGAGGAATTAAATTGTGGTTTTCCATTTGCCTGGGAATGATTAAAGTTATGACTGTTCCATACTACGTTTCTGCACATAAATGTACTAGTTTTTAACTGGGGGCAGAAGAGTAAGAATTGCAGTGATAAGTAAAATTCTAACTCTTGTACCAATACAAGCTGTGGCCTGTTTCAAATGTTTATAAGCATAGTTCCCTCTAAGGATTCTTTTCCAAATTTTTCAGATTTTATGTAAAGATGCTCAAGGTGACACTCAAATCAAAGATAATCAAATTAATTTGCAGAAAGACCCTGCTTCATTGCTACTTCACTGTCTTAACATGTCCTTCCAAATTCTGAACTTTTCAAATAAAGAGTTTTAAATGCACATCATATTCTAAGATGTACAGTTGGAAAAACAAGCATTATACTGTTCTTAATGTCAACCTGAAGTCATTATCTATAGGATCATCCAGCATTGAAAGTGGCCATTTGGCCCCAACAAGTCTGTGCCAATACTTACTGATGATTCAATGCTAACTCCGGGGTAACAGAGTTATAAAAGAGTAACAATCCAGCTCAGTTTCGATAAGCATTAGAGAAAATCTTGTTTATAACTTCCTCAAGAATGTTTCCTGTTTAAGTGCATTTGTCATTTAATAAACGAGTATTTTGCATCAGCGTTTACTGTGGAGAAGGGCATGGAAGTATTAGAATGTAGGGAAACAGATGGTGACATCTTGAAAAATGTCCATATTACAGAGGAGGAAATGCTGGATGTCTTGAAATGCATTAAAGTGGATAAAGCCCCAGGACCTGATCAGGTGTACCCTAGAACTCTGTGGGAAGTTAGGGAAGTGACTGCTGGGCCTCTTGCTGAGATGTTTGTATCATCGTTAGTCACAGGTGAGGTGCTGGAAGACTGGAGGTTGGCAAACGTGGTGCTACTGTTTAAGAAAGGTGGTAAGGACAAGTCAGGGAACTATAGACCGGTGAGCCTGATATCAGTGGTGAGGAAGTTGTTGGAGGGAATCCTGAGAGACAGGATTTACGTATATTTGGAAAGGCAAGGACTATTTAGGGAAAGTCAGCATGGATTTGTATGTGGGAAATCATGTCTCATGAACTTGATTGAGTTTTTTGAAGAAATAACCGAGAGGATTGATAAGGGCAGAGCAGTGGACATGATCTATATGGACTTCAGTAAGGTGTTCGACAAGATTCCCCATGGGAGACTGGTTAGTAAGGTTAGATCTCATTGGATATAGGGAGAACTAGCCATTTGGATTCAGAACTAGCTGGAAGGTCGAAGACAGAGGGTGGTGGTAGAGGATTGCTTTTCAGACTGGAGGCCTGTGACCAGTGGTGTGCCACAAGGATCGGTGCAGGGTCCACTGCTTTTCAGTATTTATATAAATGATTTGGATGTGAACATAGGATCTATAGATAATAAGTTTGCAGATGACATCAAAATTGGAGGTGTATTGGACAGTGAAAATGGTTACCTCAGAGTACAACGGGATCTTGACCAGATGGGCCAATGGGCTGAGGAGTGTCAGATGGAGTTTAGTTTAAATAAATGCGAGGTGCTGCATTTTGGAAAAGCCAATCAGAGCAGGACTTATACACTTTATGGTAAGGTCCTAGGGAGTGTTGCTGAACAAAGAGACCTTGGAGTGCAGGTTCATAGTTTCTTGAAAGTAGAGTTGCAGGTAGATGGGATAATAAAGAAGGCATTTGGTATGCTTTCCTTTATTGGTCAGAGCATTGACCAATGAGGAGGTCACATTGTGGCTATACAGGACATTGGTTAGGCCACCTTTGGAATATTGCATGCAATTACAAATAATATCTGATGATTCTGGTCTCCTTCCTATCAGAAGGATGTTGTGAAACTTGAAAGGGTTCAGAAAAGATTTACAAGGATGTTGCCAGGGTTGGAGGATTTGAGCTACAGAGAGAGGCTGAACAGGCTGGGGCTGTTTTCCCTGGAGTGTCAAAGGCTGTGGGTGACCTTATAGAGGTCTATAAAATTATGAGGGGCATGGATTCGATAAATAGACAATGTCTATTCCCTAGGGTGGGAAAGTCCAGAACTAGAGGGCATAGGTTTAGGGTGAGAGGGGAAAGATATAAAAGAGACCTAAGGGGAAAACTTTCACACAGAGCGTGGTGATGTATGGAATGAACTGCCAGGAGAAGTGGTGGAGGCTGGTACAATTACAGTATTTAAAAGGCATCTGGATGGGTATAGGAATAGGAAGGGTTTAGAAGGATATTGGCCACGTGCTGGCAAATGGGGCTAGATTATGTTAGGATATCTAGTCTGTGTAGATGAGTTGGACCAAATACTCTGTTTCCTTGCTATATCTCACCTATGACTCTATGCTTCTAATCCCTCAGACTATCCAGGATATTGATCTAGGAGTAGCTAAATATGTTCAATTTTAATCTATAAATTCAATCTTTGAATTCACAGCAGTCAGTCGACCATAAAAAACATGAAAAATTGTCCATAAAAATGGACAGATGTCAATTCCCATCAGAGATAGATCTTTGTAAATATTTCACAAATTCTCATTGACCATTATTCATCCAAAAAACTGATTTTGAAATGCCAAGGGCAACTTAACTTTATTTTAGGTAATGCTTTAATCCAATTTGGACTGAGTCCCTGTGCCACGAGAATTAGTGCTAGGTCCACTGCTTTTTGACATTTATAGAAATTATTTGGATGTCAATATAGGGGAAATGGTGAGTGAGTTTGCAGATGATACCAAAATTGATGGTGTAATTTACAGTTAAGAAGGTTATGTCAGAATACAACAGGACCTTGATCAGAGAAGGAGCAGATGGAGTTTAATTTAGGTAAATGTGAGGTGCTGCATTTTGGAAAGGCAAACAGG
Organism: Chiloscyllium plagiosum; assembly: GCF_004010195.1. Classification (NCBI taxonomy): domain Eukaryota; kingdom Metazoa; phylum Chordata; class Chondrichthyes; order Orectolobiformes; family Hemiscylliidae; genus Chiloscyllium; species Chiloscyllium plagiosum. The sequence goes on along the minus strand of NC_057711.1, from coordinate 138,118,181 downwards.
GCAGGACCCATACACTTAATATGAGGGCCCTGGAGAGTGTTGTTGAACAAAGAGACCTTGGGTGCAGGTTCATAGTTCCTTGAAAGTGGAGTCACAGGTAGACAGGGTGGTGAAGAAGGCTTTTGGCATGCATGCCTTTATTGGTCATTTCACTGAGTATAAGAATTGGGACATCCATTTGCAACTGTACAAGGCACTGGTAAGGGCAGTTGCTGGGACGTTGCTGGGATTGGAGGGTTTGAGCTGTCAGGAGAGGGTGAATAGGCTGGGGTGGTTTTTCCCTGGAGTGTCGAAAGCTGAGGGGTGATGTTATAAAATCAGGAGGGGCATGGAGAGGGTGAATAGCCACAGTCTTTTTCCCCAGGGTAGGGGAGTCAAAGATTGGAGGGCATAGATTTAAAGTGAGAGGGGAAATATATAAAAGGACTTAAAAGGCAACATTTCCACGCAGAAGTTAGTGCTTGTATGGAATGAGCTGCCAGAGGAAGTAGTGGAAGTTGGTACAATTGCAACATTTAAAAGGCATCTGGATGGGTATATGAGTAGGAAGGGTTTAGAGGGATATGGCCCAAGTGCTGGCAAAGGGGACCAGATCAGTTCAGGATATGTGGTCAGTGTGAACGGGTTGGAGGAAAGGGTTGTATAACTCTATGACTCTAATGAAGTAGCTTGCTTGGCCATTACAGAAAGCATTTAAGAGTCAATGTTACTCTCATCAAATGTTGGTCAGATCAGGTCAATTTCTGTTCCTAGAAGAGAGGATACTGTCACAATCCGTTTTGGTTAACTAATTAACCAACCAGCAATGGTTTCATGGATGACATTAGACCAACCTTTAAATAAGAGTACATTAATTGAATTCATATAATTTGCTATCCACCATGGTGGAATTCAAATCACTATTAGTCAGTACTTCTGGATTGCTACAGCAATTACATTATCCCCAAGCCACCGTGTCCCCAAAATATTTTGTGGTGCTTCAAGCTTTATTTGTTACACATTGCAGTTTACATCCACAAAGAATATTCAAATGTTTCCTATTAATTTTACTCAAAGTTTGTGAGAAGATTTGTAGCTCGGGTGCTCGTTGCTATGGTTCTGTTCGCCGAGCTGGAAGTTTTTGTTGCAAACAGGAAGACAGCTAACGATCCGCATCCACGAACATCAACTAGCCACGAAACGACACGACCAGCTATCCCTAGTAGCCACACACGTAGACGACAAGCAATATGAATTTGACTGGGACAACACTACCATTATAGGGCAAGCGAAACAAAGAACAGCCAGGGAATTCCTAGAAGCATGGCACTCATCCACAAACTCCATTAACAAACACATCGACCTGGACCCAATATACCGGCCACTACAGCGGACAGCTGAAACTGACAACTGGAAGCGGCAGGGACAGGCCACTATAAATGCCGGAGGAAACACCACAGAAGCGCTTCACAGGAGGCTCCCAAGCACTGAGGATGTCACCTAGACAGGGGATGAAACGTTTGCAACAAAAACTTCCAGCTCGGCGAATAGAACCACAGCATTAATTTTACTATTCATTTCATAGATATGCTGTGGTCTTGTTCTTGGAGTAGCAGAGGATGGGCTATTTATTCATCTAGAGAATGTTAACAATTCTGATTTACAAACCCTCAATAAAATTAGAGATTTGTATTCATGGTGTTCTACTTCTATGATTAAATTCCACAACTTTACCAATTCTTCAGAAAACACTGAAACAAGTGCTCTTCATGTGTGCCCTTTCACCCATGTGTAGTTCATATTCTTTGTGATTTTTTTAAATAAACGGCTCTAAACAGCAAAAATACTACTTAAGAAGAGCCAACTGGAGACTGATTTCTGAAAGAACTGCGGACGCTGTAAATCAGAAACAAAAACAGGGTGGTGAAGAAGGCGTTTGGAATGGATGCTTTATTGGTCAGTGCATTGAGTATAGGAATTGAGACAACCATTTGCAACTGTATAAGATACTGGTGAGGCTACTCTGATTTCCCTCCAAAGATGCTGCTAGGCTGAAGACTGATTTCCGTTGTTTAACAATACTGTGTGTGAGTATGATTTGGAGATGTCGGTGTTGGACTGGGGTGTACAAAGTTAAAAATCACACAACACCAGGTTATAATCTAACAGGTTTAATTGGAATCCACAATCACATGATGAAGGAGTTGGCGCTCTGAAAGCTAGTGCTTCCAATTAAACCTGTTGGACTATAACCTGATGTTGTGTGCTTTTTAACTTTGTCTGTGCATATGTTTATGCACACTTCACGCAGTTTGGTAGAATTAGGGAAATGGTCCTAGGGTATGATCGTGTAGTTTATCAACACTTCATGGAGCTATGACACTTCAATAATGTTGACGTGAAAAGCTTTGATCCTGTATCACTCTGAAAGAGGTATTCTGAGGGTCACCAGGCTGATGGAAGGCACAACATGCAAGATTTGGCTCTTTGATAGATTCTGGGTTTTTGTCAGGAATAAAAGTGAAAAGTCTGGATGACAGATTGTTGGGCAATCATTATTAGTTAGGAAGGGGGCAGCGAGAGCAAGAGAGCGTGACAGAGAGAAAAAGAATGAGAGAAAGAGGAAGGGCGAGAGAGAGCAAGAGAGGGAGAGAGCGTGAGAAAAGAAAGAAAAACAGAGTGAGACAGACAGACACAAAACATACAATTTTCTAGCAGCTCTTGGCAACTAGAATATCGAAAACAAAATTCAAGTGATTTTTTTTAAATTATGGGAGGATGCGACCATAAAAGTAATTTTTCATAGTCTCACCTGGGGAACAAATGGACAATGATACTGCAGGGACCGGTGGCTCGATTGTAGGTCAATGTCTGTCAGGTTTACACAGGTTCAGATTAATTATGAAATCTACCTGAGAACCATGTGTGCAAAACATTCATACCAAGCTTGAAGAAAAGAGTGAAGTTAGGCTTTGTAGAGACAAGGGTGGCACGGTGGCTCAGTGGTTAGCACTGCTGCCTCACAGTGCCAGGGACCCAGGTTTGATTCCAGCTTCAGACTGTCTGTGTGGATTAGAATAGATTAGATTCCCATGTGGAAACAGGCCATTTGGCCCAAAATGTCCACACTGACCCTCTGAAGAGCAATCTACCCTCCCCCACCCCCGACTAATGTACCTAACATTATGGGCAATTTAGCATGGCCAATCCATCTGACCTGCACATCTTTGGATTGTGGGAGGAAACCCATGCAGACACGGGGAGAATGTGCAAACTCCACACAGACAGTTGTGAGGATTTCACATTCTTCCCCTTGTCTGTGTGGATTTTCTCCCACAGTCCAAAGATATGCAGTTTAAGTGAATTGGCCATGCTAAATTACCCCATAGTTTCAGGTGCATGAGTCAGGGGTAAATATAAAACTAGTAGGGGAATGGGTCTGGGTGGGACACTCTTCAGAAGGTTGGTGTGGACTTGTTAGGCCTGCTTCCACGCTGTAGGGATTCTATCAAAATGTTCAAGAATATACCTTAACAAACCATTTGTATCTACATAATGAGGAAGTCCAGTTGAGACACAGATTATCCATCCAGCAAGACTATACAACAGGTAAGATTGTAATGATTTAGTGGGCAGTACTCTTACATCCACAAATACAGGTAGTTGTTGATTTCTTTTATATTAAGCCAAATCATTTGAATCTCACTGGATTCACTGCTTCAGAATTTGTGACGTTGCTCCATGAGATAAGGAAGTCCTACCTTGGTTAATCCAGAACACAGTTCCAAAGAGGCTGCTTAAACGTTGAATCTTGCCCACATCATGGGAACGCATTCTGTCTGCTTGATGCCCAGGTGAGAGTGTGAAAAGTTAATCTTTGCTACAATCTGTGTGAAGGCCCATGTCTTCATGAAATGGAAAACAGCACCACAGCAAATTAATCTGCCAGCCTTGATAATACAGGACACATGAACTACCAGGACCAATTGCAGATCCAAAGGGATTCTGTGAATGTGGTGTTGGCAATCAATACCAACTGGCTTAACTGGAAAGGAAATCAGAAATGGGGAGGAAGTGGGCCAAACGGTGATTCTACTCTATTGTAAAGCCAGGAGTGGTAACTTGGATCCAGATTAAATCAATGAGTAGTGGTTCCCAGGATTATAAATTGCTTGAAGATCTTGTGAAATTGGATGCAGCATGGCTGCTGCTGTTGTCAAGGCAAAGCAGTTTCTGACAGAATCCTAAAGTGCACATGAAGCCCTTTATTAGTACAGCAAGGGCCCCAACAGCTCTTTGAAATAGTCACCAGAGCTTTACTGCAGCAGCTAGAACTGTATAGTATCAAACAGGTTTTCAAAATGCAACGTTGTACCCTCCTAAAGTTTCACAACCAATTTAGCTACATGAATGGTGCGTAACAGCTGACAAAATCCAATTTCTTTAACCAACTGAAAATACTACAAATCTCAGAAGAATACACAAAACACAAAGCACTTAGTACTTTATAACCCATGTGGCTCCTAGGTTAAATGTGCTCTGTATTGCCAACTCACTAGATATAAAAATAATATTTTCCTTAATAAACCTTATATCACTATAGGTACTATCAATATTGCTCACCATTGGTAGAAAATTCACGTATATCAGCTACTCACCCGAAGAATGTGGTTCTCATGGAGTAACAACTATTTTCTTTCATTCTGCATTGCTTTACTCTAGATGAATGACCCAAAGTGACAGATTTGATTAATTGAATGGAATTAATATGTAATTTACAGCAGACTAGCAATAGGAGATAAATGTTTCTAAGTACAAACTATAAATATTTCAAAAATCAGTAGTTCAACATTGACACAAATGTCAAATTTTGGAAAAGATTAGCTTAAAATCAAGTCTAAAACAAAGACAACTTAATCAAAATTAAGAGTGTTTGAGATCATGCTGTTGATACAACCCAAATGCGGCAGAAATACCAAAGACATAGAGGAGAAGCAGAAAAGGGAGCTTATGAAATTGGAAAAAATCTAATTGCTGGAAAAGCTCAGCAGGTCTTTGTTGTTTTCTGTGAAATTGAAAGACTGGTGGTCCAGTCAGGGCGTTTCTTAAACACAGCAAAGGGGAAAGGGCAACTTTTACTCAAGTGTTCTATCCCTGCACTTATTTAAAAATGGTCAAACGAGGATTTCCCCACAGATGCCAAAAAAAGTACACACGGAAACAAATCAATGTGGGTGGAAATGCAAAATAAGAAAATGCTGGCAATACTAGGAGGTCAGGTAACAAACTGATGGAGATTCAATTGGAAGGCCTGGAAAATTTCAGTCAGCCTCAAACAGTAAGCATTAACCCCATATAACTGGCTATTTGTGAGACAGCAGTGGGGTACCATCTGTGGGTGCCATCTGTTCCATCAGGGATACAAATCGCAGCTAGGTATAGTGTTTCAGCTCAATGAACTTTAATCAGAATATTAATAAAGGAAGCTGTATTAAAATTAAAAAAAAATGTTCTGCTGGGAATTTCCACTGGGCTTCTGCCTCCTTAAAACATGGGGTTTCCAAAGTTACGGCAGCCAATCAGGAAAGCCCCCAAGAAAATCCCCAGTCTTAAAGCTGTTAATAGACCCGGACACTGTGAGTTGCATAACAGCAAGCAGGTTTGGAGACAGAGCAGAGGTGTAAATCAGCAACTTTTCCAAATTCTTAGAAACAAGGTTTGCACCAACATGCACGAAGTTGGAGAGTGTTACAATCTTATTCCCAAAAGGGAGGAAAGGGACATTCCTGGAAACTTCAGAGCAGTTAGTCTCCCAGAAGTAGAAGGTACATGCTATTTTGGACACCTATTAGCAACACTGCATCAAAGAAAGGTGGAGGTATTATGTATGTGGCAACAAGAATCAGAGACAGGGACCTGGTTAGAGATTTGCTCACTTCACACAGTATGGAAACAGATCCTTCAGTCCAGCTTATCCATGCTGACCACGTATCCTAAACTGATATAGTCCCATTTGCCAGCACTTGGCCCATATCCCTCTAAACCCTTCCTAGTCATATACCCATCCAGATGTCTTTTAAATGTTGTAATTGTACCAGCCTCCACCACTTCCTCTGGCAACTCATTCCACACAAGCACCACCCTTTGCATGAAAAGGTTTTCCCTTAGTTCCCTTTTAAATTTTTCCCCTTTCACCTTAAACCTATACCGTCTAGTTTTGGACTCCCCTACCCTGGGGAAAAGACCTTGCCTATTCACCCAATCTATGCCCCTCATGATTTTATAAACCACTGTAAGGTCACCCCTCAGCCTCCGATGTTCCAGGGGATAAATGAACCCTGGCAACATTCTTGCAAATCTTCTCTGAACCCTTTCAAGTTTCACAATAGCTTTCCGAAAGCAGAGAGTAGTGGAGTTGGGAAATTTCCCACCTCAAGAAATCCACCTGAATGGCAAAACCTCAACTCCAGGAGGTTAAGGTTCACTTGATGCGGATGAGAAGTAACCACAGCGACTAAGTACCAAAGTGGGCTGTTTCAAAGGCCTGCCTTAGTTTTAGTTTTATCTTAGCTCTTATTCCTTTATTATTATTCATGGGATGTGGGCACTGCTGGCTAGGTCAGCATTTGTTGCCCATCCCTAATTGCCCAGAGGGCAGCTAAGAGTCAACCACATTGCTGTGGGTCTGGAGACACATGTAGTCCAGACCAGGTAAGGATGGCAGATTTCCTTCCCTAAATGATATTAGTGAACCAGACGGGTTTTCACAACAATCAACAATGGATTCATGACCATCTTATTCCAGATTTTTATTGAATTCAAATTCCATCATCTCCCCCGGTAGATTCGAACCCATGTCCCCAGAACATTACCTGAGTCTCTGGATTAATAGTCCAGCAATAATACCAGCATGCTGTCACCTCTTCAGGTATTATGTTAAAGACCTGTCCTTCTATCTCTTACATCTCCAGCTATTCCCCATACCAGGTTAATGCCAGCTCATTCCAATCCATGCCCCACCCTAATGTTCTCTCATAACCTTCATGTCAATCCAGTCCCCTCCCCCAATCATCCTTCATATCTTCCATGCCAATCTATGTTCCCATACCCACCTACACCCTTCATGTCAACCCATGCTCTCTACCCACCTTATGGTTTCTTATAGCCCCTATGCTTGGGAGCAACTTAATGCCAACCACACTAGCCTGTCAATAATGATAACACCATTGAATATCAAAAGACAGTATTTAGATTGTCTGTTATAGGAGATGGTCATTGCCTGGCATTTGTGTGGTACGAATGTTACTTGTCACTTGTCAGCCCAAACCTGGATATTGTCCAGATCTTGTTGTGTTTGAACATGGACTCCTTCAGCCTCTGACGAGTTGTGAATCTGAGTTGTTCACCAATGACTGCACAATGACTGTCCCTCAATGACTGCACATGCCCCACTTCTGACCTTCTGAAGGAGAATCCCCCCTCAGTCTTCTCTGGGAAAACAGCCCCCAGTCTATCCAATCGTTCGTCAAAACTAAACGCTCCAGCCCAGGCAACATCCTGGTATATCTGCTCTGCACTCTCTCCAGTGCTGTCACATCCCTCCAATGATGTGGATTTCTGTATTACAGGAAGCAATTCTCCTTCTCAGTGAAACAATGAATCGTGAACGGGAAATCTGCACTTCACTCATGTTTGCCATTCGCTGCCGCAATTGAAGGAGGGAAAAGCATTGATGAAGCAGCTTAAGATGGTTGGGCCTGTGACGCTACCCTGAGGAACTCCTGCAGAGATGTCCTGGAGCTGACACGGCTAACTTCCAACAACCACAACCATCTTCCCATAGGGTAGGGATCACTTCAACCAGCACAGAGAGTGCCCCTTGATACCCATTGATTCCAATTTTGCTTGGCCTCCTTGATGCCACACTTGGTCTAAAGCAGCCTTGCTGTCCCTCTCACCTCACCTCTACAGAAATCCTATTGGTATAACCAGGTAGAATAATAGCAAGCATACAAGGAAGCGGTCTTCATTGTACAAAGGGGATCAGCAGAGTGCTCATAATCTTGTTAGTGTTCCTTGGATGCCCTTAATTTAAACGAAACCCATATGCTGGCACTACTTATTCTTCTGGAGAGAGAGAATGAAACGTAGCCAGCTCTCTTTAAATGGAAAGACTTCGCATGATGGCAAAGAGATGTTGTGAATACCTCCAGCTCTAGTCTGCAAAGAGCCAGATGTAAAAAAGAAACTTCAAAGCCGCAGTCACTTTGGCAAGTAGTTGGTAATGTAGTCCCGAGCCTGCTCGGAGATGGTTTTTATGGCTGCAGCGATTGGCAAAGTGGAGTGAAGTGCAGACTTCTCGCTCACTATTCATTATGTTGCTGAGAAGGAGAATTGTTTCTTGTAATACAGGAATCCACATCATCAGAGGGATGTGACAGCACCAGAGAGGGTGCAGAGGAGATATATCAGCATCTTACCTCGCATGAGGAATTTAGTTATGAAGAGAGTTTGAACAGACTGGAATTATTTTCCTTGGAGCAGAGGAAACTGATGGGGTACATGATCGAGATCTATAAAATTACGAGAGACAAGAAACCTTTTCTCCCTGGGAGAGATCAAAGACTTGGGGCATTGATTTATGGCAAGGGACAGAAAATGTAGAGGAGGAGATGAGAGGGAAAAACCTTTTTCACCCAGAGGGTGGTCGGAATCTGGAATTCACTGCCTGTAAGGATGGTAAAAGCAGAAACTCTCACAGCATTGAGGGACAACAAACTTTGTTCTAACCAGCACCTTATCAACCCCCAAAAAGTATATAGCTCCAATATCGCTATGTCATAGAACTAGCGCTAAACGTAAAGTATAATGGTGACATATATACTCCACGCATTCCATTTCTATTGCTTACTGTGTGTTTTCACATTGATTTGATGAGAAATGTTGATGTTTTTAATATAGATTTTTTTGTGGGCAGTTTTGGTTTCCTTTTCTGAGCAATGATGCTCTTTCCCAAGGGAGTGCAGTGAAGGCTTACCAGGCTGAGACCGGGGATGGTGGGACCGATGTATGAGGAGAGATTGACTAAGTTAGCATTGTTTTCTCAGGAGTTCGAACGAGTGAGGGGGATCTCTTGGTGATTTATAAAATTCTAACAGGACTAGACAGGGTAAATGCAGCGAGGATGTTCCTAATGGTGAGTGTGTGCAGTCATAGTCTGAAGATTCGGGGTAGACCATTTAGGACAGAGATGGGGAGAAATTTCTTCACCCAAAGAGTGTTGTCATTACCACAGGAATTAGTTGATGCTAAAACATTGAATATATTCAAGATGCGGCCAGATACAGCACTTGGGGCGAATGAGATCAGAGGTTATGATGACAAAGCAAGATTAGGCTATTGAGTTGGGCCATCAGCCATGCTTGTGATGAATGATGGGAGCAGGCTTAAAGGGCTTAATGGCCTCTTCCTGCTCCCATCTTCTATGTTTCTATGTCTTGAAGCCTGGCTTAGTCAGGATTTGCAGTTATGTGTACCTCTTGATTATCCAGAATATTAGATCAACTGACCCACTCCAAGCCCCATAGGGGCCAGTTAATAAAAGGTCTGCTGTAGTATTTAGATGTGATGTGTGGTACAAAGTTATGGGAAAAGTGCTGGGAAATGGGATTACAATAAGAGGGTGGGTGATTTTGCCCGGCGGGGATGAGATCTGCTGAAAGCTGATTGATTGTCTGTGCTGCAGATTGCCATGACTCTGATACTGAGCAGATCTGACCTCCCCAGAGGGTCTCCATCCCTTCCCTGACCAAAGCTTGCCCTGTTTTAGGAACAGGAGGAGGCTATTCAGCCCTTCGAGCCGGATCCACCATTCAAATGGGATCATGGCTGATGTGTGGCCTAATGTAGGAGCAGGTTAGGATCTGAAAACAAAAACTGCTGTAAATCACAGCAGGTCAGGCAGCATCTCTGGAGAGAGAGAGAGAGAGAGAGAGAGAGCAAGCTAACGTTTCAAGTCTAGATAAATTGAATTGAATTTATTGTCACATGTACCGAGGCACAGTGAAAGGCTTTGTCATGCAAGCAACCCAGGCAGATCACAGAGTTAAGTAGTATAGATAAGTAAATAATAGGTAAACAGTTGCAAAAATAAAAACACAGGTACAGGCGAATGTTAAGAGCTTGTGAGTCCATTCAGTATTCTAACAACAGCAGGGTAGATGTGAGTCCATTCAGTATTCTAACAACAGCAGGGTAGAAACTGTTTCGAAACTGGCTGGTGCGTGCGTTCAGGCTTCTGTACCTTCTCCCTGATGGTAGACTCTTCAAAGTCAGCTGATGAAGAATTATATTGTCTCAAAACGCTAGCTTGCTCTCTCTCCATGGATGCTGCCTGACCCCCTGTGATTTCCAGCAGCTGTTGTTTGCAGATCTGTGACCTAACTCTATATACCTACCTTTGGTCCATATCCCTTAACTGAGCTGAAAATGTGTTGCTGGAACAGCACAGCAGGTCAGACAGCATCCAGGGAACAGGAGAATCGACGTTTCGGGCATAAGCCCTTCTTCCTGAAGAAGGGCTTATGCCCGAAACGTCGATTCTCCTGTTCCCTGGATGCTGTCTGACCTGCTGTGCTGTTCCAGCAACACATTTTCAGCTCTGATCTCCAGCATCCGCAGACCTCACTTTCTCCCCATATCCCTTAACACCTTAGCTTAACAAACAGGTATCTATAGTGTTAGCTGTGTAGCATGCCCTCTGTTTGTTCTCTCCCGGTTATGTTGTCATCCAAGGGGAGTGGAATATCAATTACATCTGTGTCCAGAAGTGACTAGTTTTGTGTAGAAGCCTCGAGGTTCGTACTCATGACCTTCAGCACCTGTCACATTGCAGACCTTTGCAATGCTAAACAATTCTACTCAGATTTTGCCCGGCGGGGATGAGATCTGCTGAAAGCTGATCCTCTGTGCTGCAGATCGCTATGACTCTGATATTGAGCAGATCTGACCTCCCTGAGAGCGTCCATCCCTCCCCCTACCAAAGATTGTCCTGTTTTAGGAACAGGAGGAGGCCATTCAGCTCTTGCAGCATCAGGAGAAATCAAAAATAACAGGGAACCTGAAAATAGTTAATCCTCCTCCACCTCCATACCTCAACAGCCCAAGCTTTATTTTGAAAAGTTGCCCTGTGTGGTGACGAAATAACAATAGCTGGAGTATTGTCAGCACTGGCATCAATTCAAATTCTAAAGCTGCTTTCATCCTTGACCTGCTCAATCAGTCATCAAAAGACCCACCTGTCTCATCCATGTAATTTCTGGAAGAAAACCAGCCATCCTTACAGCTTCTTGGTCTGTGTGTCACATCAGGTCTTGTGTGGTTGGCTCTTAACTGCCCTCAGAGGTTCAGCTAGCCAGTGACCAGTACTAAAATGTCAGCCTTACACCCAATCCCAGGAACTAAACAAAAGATGGGGCTGAGCTCCCAGATATGGCTAATTTCTCAACACATCACAGAGTTTTCACAATAAAGGAGAGCAAAATCGAACTTGACTCATTGGTGATAACTCAAATGGAAATATCCTGATATTACTGGCTGAGTAGGCTCACAGATGGAGAATGGGAGAAAGAGGGGACTGCAGATGCTGGAGATCACAGTCAAAAAGTGTGGTGCTGGAAAAGCACAGCAGGTCAGGCAGCATCCAAGGAGCAGGAGAGTTGACAGTTTGGACATAAGATCTTCATCAGGAATAGGGGGGATCCCAAGAGGGCTGAGAGATAAATGGGAGGGGGGTGGGTCTGGCAGGGAGAAAGGTAGCTGAGAGTGTGATAGGTGGTCTCAGCCACCTCTCCCCCCAGCCCCTCTAACCCCTCGTCTCAGAAGCCTCATTCCTGATGAAGGGCTTTTTTCCTGAAACGTCGAGGACAGTTCAACCACCCCCCCCCCCACCTTATCCCAGAACCAACCTCAAACTTGGCACTGTCCTCTTGAACTATCCTATCTGTCCATCTTCCTTCCCACCTATCCCCTCCACCCTCTGCCCCAAGCTATCACCACTATCCCCCAATCTTCATCTACCCATCGCCATCCTAGCTACCAGAAGAGCAAGTAGAACCAGATCCGATAGCACGTTGAAGAGGCACTTAGACACATGGACAAAGAGGGAATAGAGGAATACAAACTACGTTCAGGCAGATGGGATTAGTTTAGAATGGCATCATGGTCGGCACAGACATGGTGAGCAGAATGGCCTGTTCTGTAATTATTTTCTTTAAGTACTGGATGAATTCAAATTGCAAATGAATTTATTAATTAAAATAGAAAAAAAAGTCAATTGTTTCAGAATATTGTTGCTGCAAAAAGTATTGGTCTATCCAATAAACACAGCTGATGCTGTTTTCATGGAGGCTAATGAGCAGCTTAGAAGTGCATGGTCTAATATTTGCAGAGGTATATTTGTCTATCTGGACTTTATTTTCCCTTTGTCAAATCAGATGGTTGCGACTTGTGTAAAATTGAGCATTGAAATACTTTATAAAGAAATACTATTTCATATTTTCTCCCAAAATGGAGGCAGGATTTGTTTTTCATTTCATTTCACCCATGTGATTTTTAAAGACCAGGACTGATGTTTTTTTTCTCATTTTGATTTTGTTTCGTATGAGCTTCCTGCACACTTAAATCAAAATAACATCAGTACAATGTCTCAGAAAATTCATTTTAGTGAAAAAATAAAAACCATTCTCTCCTTCAACACTGCTAAGCAAACCCATTTTCTGCGATTCACTTTTCCCATGTCCTTTAGCCAATTTAGATTAAATTAGATTACTTACAGTGTGGAAACAGGCCCTTTGGCCCCAGACCCATTCTACTACACCTAACACTACAGGCAACTTAGCGTGGCCAATTCACCTAAGCTGCACATTTTTGGACTGTGGGAGGAAACCGGAGCACCTGGAGGAAACCCACGCAGACACAGGGAAGATGTGCAAACTCCACACAGACTGAGGTGGGAATTGAACCGGGGTCTCTGGCACTGTGAAACAGCAGTGCTAACCACTGTGCCACCGTGCCGCCCAACAGCTGCGTTCATGTGTCCTTCTTTTAAACAAAGATTTTTCTTGCAGGATTTGCTGACATTTTCAAACAATTATAACACTGTTGGCTGGTGAACATTTCAAGCCTTCTTTTAGTTTTTCAGCCCTTTTAAAGAATGTGAATGTTTCATTCTTCCTCTTTAAAAAAAAGGACTTAATTTAGTTGGTCTATCCAATAAACACAGCTGATGCTGTTTTCATGGAGCCTAATGAGCAGCTTAGAAGTGCATGGTCTAACATTTGCAGAGGTACACTTGTCTATCTGGACTTTATTTTCCCTTTGTCAAATCAGATGGTTGCGACTTTTGTAAAATTGAAGAATATTCTCAGGTGAGTATGATTGAAATTCACAGCATACTATCTTGAACATATTCATTTCTGACTGAATCATTTGGGATGCCTTGGTTTGATTGACTCCTATCACTTGTCCTTGCTGGTAGCAGTGTACACTATTAATCTTCAGTGAGGAAGGATACTCACAATGTCCTGAACAGAAGACAGGTTCATTGTCTTAAAATATACGATGGTCGCTTGTGAAAGATCAAGCTCAACTGGAGAGTGAATTCACATTATTGATATTGAAACATTCCCACCCAGCTTTGGTAACGGGGACAGAACAGTTATTTGATTTATTTATTGTCACAGATATTTATTTAGAAAATACAGTGAGAAGTGTTGTATAGTGTTGCCACTCCCCATCGCCATCTTAAAACACAAAAATAAACCAAAAGCATTGAATATAAAGTCAGAAAAAGGAAGAAATAAAGGAAGTGTCCAACTTTACCGTCCGTTCTTATTAAGTGCTTAGTCACAGGCTGGTGGCCAGGCAGGTGTCCCATTCACCACACCACAAGCACAGGAACGAGAGTCGCCAATCATCGACACCATCTCATCTCCACTGGCATAACCAGCGCCATCTTGGCTACACACTTGATTACAAACCAAAATATTTAGAAAATAGCAGAAATAAAGGAAACAAAGCCATAAGGAATGGAAAACACCCCAGTATGTTGGCATCACAATGTCTCGATGGTTAGCAGTACCGCCTCAGAGGGCCAGGAACCCAGTTTCAATTCCACCCTCTGGCAACAGTGAGGAGCTTGCACATTCTTCCCTTGTCTGTTCCGGTTTCCTCTCACAATCCAAAGATGTGCAGATTAGGTGGATTGACCATGCAAAATTGCCCATAGTGTCCAGGGATGTGCAGGTTAGATGTGTTAGCCATGGGAAATGTGTGGGATAGGTCTGGGTGGGATACTCTTCAGACTTGTTGAGCTGAATGGCCTGTTTCCACACTGTATAGATTCTATTCTATTCTAATTGGCCATACTAAATTGCACAAAGTGTTCAGGTTAGGTGTATTAGTCAGGGGTAAGTATAGGATAATAGGGTAGGGGAATGGGTCTGGGAGGGTTACTCTTTGGAGGGTCGGTGTGGACTTGTTGGGCCAAAGGTTTGTTTCCACACCGTAGGGATTCTATTCCATTCTATTCTAACTAAAAATAGCTCAGTCTCATCTCCATGCAGGCTCCCGGGCAGTCAGCCCATTGCAAGGCAGTCCTTTATATTCTGATGAACAGACCTTCTTGTCATGCCATTTCACCCTCCCAGGTAATAACTTTCTTATCAAACATTCCACAAACAGAAAAACACGCCGCCTCAGCGCACGATTCCGTGACTTCATTCCACAAACTGCTTATATATATATATAATTAACAAAAAATTCTCCAGCTCTGTCCTAGATGTGACAGATTTCATCATATACAGTATAATTATTCCTCAGCCAGGATTCTTAAATCAGCATAGACCGGAACCTTGATTTTAATCAAATTAAAACTGAAAGAACTGTTGATTCTAAAAATCAGAAACAAAAACTGAGTTCTGAGCAAGGGTCACTTGACCCAAAACATTAACTCTGATTTCGCTCCACAAATGCTGCCAGACTTGCAGAACTTTTCCAACAATTTTGGCTTCTGTCCTTGGTTTTAATCCTCTTTGTCTTTATTTCAGGTATTGTTAATCCTATGGATTAATCGTCCAATAGCATAAACCCAAGACCATCTCATCACTTACATGACCCAAGGAGGGAGAAAAGATTATAAATAAAACAGAGCAGGGAAACATTTGTTGAACACGTATTTCTCTTGAACGACAAGAACTACAGCATGTGATAAAGCTGCTCCTTTAACAAAGTTATGTAGTCCTTAGTTCTTTTTCAGAGGTTGTAAATGATAGACTCCAAAATGTCTGGAGGTTGAAGGGGTTTAAGGCCAATTTGATAATAGCTGACAGATACTGTCTCGGGCAGAAGGCTTTCAAGTTTAAAATAAACACTTGTACAATGAAAGGGGAGTGGCCAGTTCTCCCAGTTCAGCTTTTCTCTGGTTTTGTTTTTTTTAGCACTCGTGCAAAAGCTGCTGGTACTCTCTGTGTGACTACTATCCTGTAAGAACTTGTATCTGATTTTACCTTTTGTATCAAGCGGTGTTTATGGGGATTGTTGCAAGTATTTGGAACAGCATCATTAAGTTGGAATGATCCATTGAGCTTTCCGTTCAGTTAAGTTATTCAATATTTTGCTTTCTGTTGTTGTGTTTCATTCAGTAATCTTGTAAATAAATTGTATTTTGTTTGAAACTAAGTGGTTTAACCCACTGATTCTCTCCTGGAATATCCATTGTTCACCTGCCTAAAACAATTAGCAAAGTTAGGGTCCGGGCTACTTTCTTGCAAGGTTTTGAGGGGGTCTGGCCTGGTCCATAACAGGCAGAAAACAAAAAGTAAACTGACATCCCAGGTTAAGATGGAGTTTTCAGATTTACCTGCACAATATAAACTCCCAGGCTGTAGCACAACTATCTTCCACACCTGTCATATGATTATTTTCAAACTGAAGCTTAGAATCTGTCAGATTCATGCATCAATATTTACAAGGAAAAATGACACAGTCAGAATGGGTCATCTCAGAATTAAGAAGTCAGAGGCTTTTGGGGGGGTAGTCTGCTCATTGGTTAGTGACTTTGGTGACAATCTGTGTGGAGTTTATGTGTTCTCTCTGTTTTCTCTCCAAGTGCTCTGGTTTCCTCCCACAGTCCAAAGGTGTGCATGTTAGGTGCATTGGCCATGCTAAATTGCCCATAGTGTCCAGGGATGTGCAGATCAGGTGGATTGGCTATGGTAAATTGCCCACAGTGTCCAGGGATGTGCAGTTCAGATGAATTGGCCACACTAAATTGTCCATAGTGTCCTGGGATGTTCAGCCTTAAATAGGTTAGCCATGGAAAATGCAGGGCATAGGATGGGGAAGTGGGATGGATGGAATGCTCTTCAGAATGCAGGCTCGATGGACCGAACGGCCTCTATCTGCACTGTGGGGATTCTATGATTCTGTTCTGATTCTAGTATCTCAAAGATATGAAAGGGTGCCACATAAAAAGGTGTATCCCCTTTCATGACACTTTACAGGATTGTAACAGAAAAGGAAAGCAATCTACAATGACTCTGCACTGTTCACAACTTCAGGTTGCCTCCAAACCTTTCACAATTAAACTATGTAAGATATTTCCCCAAGTCAGCCTGTTCAGAAATATTGTTATACACCTCTGGGGTAAGGGGCAATTGAACTCAGGCATAAAGACGCTACCACTGTGCTACAAGAGCCCTCACAATGTAGATTGTAAAACTGTACTCACAGCTGACAATCACTTAACTAAAAGGACAGGCATAAGCTGAGGTGCATCATTTTCTGTTCATCTCCACAGTGAGCAAAACAAAAACTGTTAGAGACAATGTTGTACATGCAAACATGACTCTGAAACTCTCCATCTTAACTGACCCCAAGTTAACCCAATCCCACAGAGCACGTGATTCCCAGCTCACTGGTACTGCACCAACTTTGACCTGAAAGTATTGTCTGGCAATTTCTCACAAATAGATGCTTGTTTTAAAAGAAAAATCAGATAAGTCAGCATAGGCCATTTACTGCACTCTTGTAGATTTTAGTATAGCAATGGTTGGGAACCTGAACTATTAATGTTCAACATTCTCGGATAGGTTACATCATTTTAAGTAGTGAAACAAATTGAAAATACTCTTTATAATTCAGCTTCCTTGCCCGTTTGTTCCACGTCTAAAATCTGAACCTCTTAAGCAGTAGTTGTTCTGCTCAAAGCAAAAGGGAAACTGCAGGGTATTTTCCAGCATCATCCACTATTTATTCTCAAACTTCAGAATCTAGTCTGTGTCCTGCAGAGATGAAGCAAGAAGGGAATTTCCAAAGTACAGATTTTAATCCATTAGGTCTGCTCTATTCGAGTAAAATGAAGTGCAAGATTTACACCTCTTCCACCATGTCCTTTGAACATGATTTATTCTTGCTTGGCTAGATTATCAGATGAACAGACAGACAATAGTCAGCCTTCTGCCTCTCATTCATTCAATAAGATCGATGACAGTGAACAATCCAGTGTAACTCCTGAAAGACTGGATCTTTCTAGCTATGCTTTAAAACTCAACTTGTATAGTTTGACTACAAAGCAAGTAAAATTGTTCAATTTTGTTTGTAGGTGTGGTCCTGGTTGTTTATTTTATAATGACTGGGAATTTCCTAGGATGGGAGCAGGAGGTCAGTGAAGAGAGCTGGAGAGAAGAAATGTGAAGGTTGCTTACCAGGTGGAATCTTCATTGCCTCAAATCCTACCAGCCCATTTCATGTGAGGGTAAGTTGTCTTGAATATCGTTCACTGGTTGAGAAATGCAAATGATCACATGAAACAAAAACAGAAAATAAATTGCTGGAAAAGTTCAGCAGGCCTGGCAGCATCTGTGGAAGTAATTCAGAGTTAACGTTCTGAGGAAGGGTCACTCGACCTGAAATTATCTCCACAGATGCCTCCAGACCAGGAAAGGGTCACATGAAACACCAGTTTTGTATCCCATCCAAGATTCCTGTCTGTGGTGGGCAGGCTGGGTCGCTAATAAAAAAAACAGGGCCCAAAAGCTACATATATTAATGCACAAGGCTCTGTTGTTTGTAGAGAGAAAAAGCATGTACACACTGCATTTATTTCAACTCAAAATAGGTGACTACCGTTTATTCATTTCAAATGAACAAGTGCCTTAACTAAAAGTCAACCTGCCTGGTTTAAAATGTAAAAAGTCTGGCACTGAACTGACAATTAAGCAGTGCCATGCATTCTCCAAGGCAAGACCTCTACTAGAGATCACTCATCAGGCAATCAACCCTCTTGTAAAAATCTTGGTTTTCTACTTGAATTGGTATTCTAATGATGTGAAGATGCAGGAGTTGGACACACTCACATACATGCCCACACACAGGCATAGACACATATTCTCTCACTGTCTCTTTCACACACACAGGCACACACACACACAGACACACACACACAGACACACACACACAGAGACACACACACACTACAACACACACACACACACACACACACACACACACACACACACACACACACACACACACACACACACACACACATATACGGGATTTATTTCATTCAAAATTCTTTTCTGTCAAAAAAAACCATAAAACTTGACCTCAGCTTAAAACGTAGACAGACTCGGAGCGGGACTTCACACCTAAAGTGCATTGTCTAACCCGAGATATCACTCCTTGGACATTGACAAAATCTTTAATTATCTAGGGACAAAGACTTAAAAGGAATCTGAATTTGGCATTTTAATCAGCAGTCTATCTCCTAAGTGATTAAAGTATTCACCAAGGACAGCTAGTTTTAAAGTTGTTAACTTTTTGCTTATAAACACTATGTCTTATACGTCCCTATCATACTATACCTGAGGCAAGAGCTGAGCTCCCAAAGCTTGCAATTTCAAATAAACCTGTTGGACTATAACCTAGAACGAGAAAGACTCACAGTTGGTGTGTTGCTCTCAGGTGCCAGGGTCCGTGATGTCTTGGATCATGTTTTCGGGATCCTTAAGGGGGAGGAGGTGCAGCTCTAAGTCATGGTCCACATTGGCACCAACACCATAGGTAGGAAAAGGGATGGGGATGTAAAGCAGCAATTCAGCGAACTAGGGTGGAAGCTTCGAGCTAGATCAAACAGTGTTGTTATCTCTGGTTTGTTACCCATGGTATGTGTTTGCGAGGTGAGGAATAGGCAGAGAGAGCAGTTGAACATGTGGCTACAGGGATGGTGCAGGAGGGAGGGATTCAGATAATTGGGGCTCATTCTGGGGTAGGTGGGGCCTCTACAAATGGGATGGTCTACACCTGAACCAGAGGGGTACCAATATCCTGTGGAGGGTATTTGCTAATGCTTTTCGGAAGGATTTAAATTATTTCAGCAGGGGGATGGGAACCTGAATTGTAGCTCCAGTGTACAGGAAGTTGAGAGTACTGAGGTCATACATAAGGTTTCAAGGTCACAAGAGTGTACAAGCAGGCTGAAAGGTGCTTTGAAGTGTGTCTACTTCAATGCCAGGAACATCAGGAATGAGGTGGGTAAACTTGCAGCATGGGTTGGTACCTAGGACTTTGATGTTGTGGCCATTTCGGAGACATGGCTAGGGCAGGGACAGGAATGGTTGTTGCAGGTTCCGGGGTTCAGATGTTTCATTAAGAACAGGGAAAGTGGTAAAAGAGGGGGAGATGTGGCATTATTAATCAAGGGCAGTATTACGGTGGCAGAAAGGATGTTTGTTGAGGTCTTGTCAACTGAAGTAGTATGGGCTGAGGTCAGAAATTGGAAAGGAGAGATCGTCCTGTTGGGAGTTTTCTACAGGCCTCCAAAAGTTCCAGAGATGTAGACGAAAGGATTGCAAAGATGATTCTGGATAGGAGCGAAAGTAACAGGTTAATTGTTATGGGGGCCTTTAACTTTCCAAATATTGACTGGAAACACGATAGTTTGAGTACTTTAGATGGGTCAGTTTTTGTCCAATGTCTGCAGGAGGCTTTCCTGACACAATATGTAGATAGGCTAACAAGAGACAAGGCCACATTGGATTTGGTAAAAACAATGACTGCAGATGGTGGAAACCAGATTCTGGAGTGGAGTGGTCCTGGAAAAACACAGCAGTTCAGACAGCATCTGAGGAGCAGAAAAATCCGATGTTTCGGGCAAAAACCCTTCATTAGGAATACAGGTGAAGGGCTTTTGCCCAAAACGTCGGATTTTTCTGCTCCTCGGATGCTGCCTGAACTGTTGTGCTTTTCCAGCACCACTCTACTCCACATGGATTTGGTACTTGGTAATGAACCAAGCCAGGCATAAGATTTGGAGGTAGGTTAGCAGTTTGGTGATAGTGATTACAAATCAGTTACGTTTACTTTAGCAATGGAAAGAGATAGGTGTATACCACTGGGCAAGAGTTACAGCTGGTGGAATGGCAATAACGATGCGATTAGGCAAGATTTAGGATGCATAGGATGGGGAAGAAAACTGCAGGGGAAGGGCACATTTAAAATGTGGAGCTTGATAAAGGAACCGCTACTGCATGTCCTTGATAAGTATGTGCCTGTCAGGCAGGGAGGAAGTGGTTGAGCGAGGGTTTACTAAAGAAGTTGAATCTCTTGTCAAGAGGGAGAAGGAGACTTATGTTAGGATGAGACGTGAAGGCTCAGTTAGGGCACTTGAGAGTTACAAGTGAGTCAGGAAAGACCTAAAGAGAGAGCTAAGAAGAGCCAGGAAGGGACATGAGAAATTTTTGTCAGGTAGGATCAAGGAAAATTCTAAAGCTTTCTATCACTATGTCAGGAATAAAAGAATGACTAGAGTAAGATTCGGGACAGACATGGACAGTAGTGGGAAGTTGTACGTGGAGTCCAAGGAGATAGGAAAGGCACTAAATGAATATTATTTTGTTAGTATTCACACAGGAAAAAGACAATCTTATCAAGGAGAATACTGAGAAACAGGCTATTAGACTAGACAGTATTGAGGTTCATAAAGAGGAGGTGTTAATAATTCTAGGAAGTGTGAAAATAGATAAGTCCCCTGGGCCAGATGGGATTTATCCTAAGACTCTCTGGGAAGCTAGGGAGGAGATTGCAGAGCCTTTGGCTTTGATCTTCATGTTGTCATTGTCTACGGAAATAGTTCTTTTAGATTAGATTCACCTACAGTGTGGAAACAGGCTCTTCGGCCCCAACAAGTCCACTCCAACTCTCTGAAGAGCAACCCACCCAGACCCATTTCCCTCTGACTAATGCACCTAACACTATGGGCAATTTAACGTGGCCAATTCACTTGACCTGCACATTTTTGGAGTGTGGGAGGAAACCAGAGCACCCAGAGAAACCCACGCAGACACTGGGAGAATGCGCAAACTCCACATAGACAGTCGCCCAAGATTGGAATCAAACCTGGATCCCTGGCACTGTGAAGTAGCAGTGCTAACTACTGAGCCACCATGCTGAGAGTTCCCGAAGACTGGAAGATAGCAAATGTTGTCCCCTTGTTCAAGAAGGGGAGTAGAGACAACCCTTGTAATTATAGACCAGAGAGCCTTACTTAGGTTGTTGGTAAAGTGTTGGACAGGATTATCAGAGATAGGATTTATAATCATTTAGAAAGGAATAATTTGATTAGGGATAGTCAACACAGTTTTGTAAAATGTAGGTTGTGCGTCACAAAACTTATTAAGTTCTTTGAGAAGGTGACCAAACAGGTGGATGAGGGTAAGTCAGTTGATGTGGTGTAAATGGATTTCAGTAAAGTGTTTGATAAGGTTCCCCACGGTAAGCAATTGCAGAAAATATGGAGGCATTGGATTGAGGGCGATTTAGCGGTTTGGATCAGAAATAGGTTAGTTGTAAAAAGGCAGAAGGTGGTGGTTGATGGGAAATGTTCTTCCTGGAGTTCAGTTACTAGTTTAGCACAAAGTGGTTTAGCACAAGGATCAGTTTTGGGGCCACTGCTGTTTATCATTTTTGTAAATGACCTGGTGAGGGCATAGGAGGATGGGTTAGTAAATTTGCGGATGACACTAAGGTCAGAAGGATGTTGTAAGTTACAGAGGGTCATAGATAAGCTGCAGAGCTGGGCTGAGAGGTGGCAAATGGAGTTTAATGCGCAAGTTTAATCCTATTACTCCTTCACTTTGGAAGGAATGCAGAGCACATGGCCAATGGTAAGATTCTTGGTAGTGTGGATGAGCAGATCCATGTATCTCGGTATCCATGTACATAGATCCCTGAAAGTTGCCACCCAGCAGGTTGTTAGGGTTGTTAAGAAGGCATATGGTGTGTTAGCTTTTATTGGTTGAGCTTTGGAGCCACAAGGTCGTGTTACAGTTGGTCAAAACTCTGGTGTGGCAGCACTTGGAGTATTGTGTACAGTTCTGGTCGCCACATTATAGGAAAGATGTGGAAGCTTTGGAAAGAGTTCAGAGGACATTTACTCGGATGTTGCCTGGTATGGAGGGAAGGTCTTATGAGGAAAGGCTGAGGGACTTGAGGCTGTTTTCATTAGAGAAAAGAAGATTGAGAGGTGACTTAATAGAAACATACAAGATGATCAGAGGTTTAGGTAGGGTGGACAGTTTTTCCTTGGATGGCTAGCATGAGGGGACATAGCTTTACATTGAGAGGTGATAGATACAGGACAGATGTCAGAGGTAGGTTCTTTACTCAGAGTGTAGTAAGGGCGTGGAATGCCCTGCCTGCAACAGTATTTGAATTGCCAAATTTAAGGACATTTAAATGGTCATTGGATAAACATATGGATGAAAATGAAATAGTGTAAGCAAGATGGGCTTCAGTTAGGTTTCACAGGTCGGTGCAACATTGAGGGCCGAAGGACCTGTACTGCACTGTAATGTTCTATGTTCTATGATGGCATTTGATTTTTGACTTGGTATTCTTATGAAGCTTTCCGTCTTGCACTCATTCAGTCTTTTTTCTCCCCCCCCTCCACCTCACAGCAACACAAACTTGTTCTAATCTTTCTTCATAAAAAAACTGCATTAATGCAGTGGATCTGATAGGGTTTTTGTCAAGTAAACATGGCCGAAACAGAATTAAAAAGGTGTTGCTCTTGCCTAGTGATTTTCAACATCCAGGCACAATCCATCTTGTCGGAGGCAGAGGGTGGATTGGTTGGGATTCATAGGACCATATTCCAAAAAGAAAGAAAAATTATAAGCAAAATAAAGAAAATAATAAAAAGAAAGAAGTTAAAATGGGAACCATCACAAAAGTAAGCTTCTCTTCAGTACTCACCACATTGTTACAATAATAGTGGAAGATACTTGTACATACAGCTTTGGAAGGTTTTTATTTGTCAGGAATAGATTGATCTTTTATCAGAAAGTGGGCAAATATCAGATGGAATATTGAATGTGATTCACATTCTTTCACTTGTGTCCTGGATTTAAATCTATTCAAGACTGTTACATATCGTCCTCAGCGGCAACTACGAGACTGTTCTGACTATTTTTCATGTAAGACTCTGATAATATCCAACAGCTCGTCAGTAGAAACAATTCGAAAGTGATGGAAGGTAACCATGGTTAGTGTGAAAAGTGGTAAATTGTCACAACAGTTTATCTAAATTGGAAGTAATTTGTCTGATTGAGGATAATTCAAAGGTTCTTAACCATATATTTAACAATGGGCATGCTCGATACTGGTTGGGGGAGATAAAAGATTCAATTTGTTCAACGTGATTATTCAGACTGAACAGGAGGCCATTCAGCCCATAATGCTTCTACAAGTTCCTTAACTAATCAATTAGTTCCACTGTCCTACAGGGTTTTCCTTTTCAAGTACATATTCAATTCCAGAAGTTTCTATTGTATCCATTTCCACCACATTTTTACACAATGCATTCCAGGTGATAACTCACCTCTTTAAAAACAAGGCTCATCGCCCCTTTGTTCTTTTGTCAATCACTCTCGTTTGTTCTCCCAATTTGGAGCACTGTCCAAACAGTATGAATCACTTTTGGCTGAGAAGAGGTTACACCAAGTATGAACTTGGTGACAATGGTTCGGATGTGGCTTTCCTTCTGATTTCCCAGCTCTACATTATGATTACATTGTTACAACTGGGAGTAGAGTACAGCAAAAACCAACTCAGCAAAGACAGCAAAAGAAACTCAACTATTTCTGTGGCATGGTGTCTCAGTGGTTAGCACTGCTGCCTCACAGCATCAGGGACCCGGGTTTGATTCCACTCTTGGGTGGCTGTCTGTGTGGAGTTTGCACATTCTCCCCGTGTCTGCGTGGGTTTCCTCTGGGTGCTCCAGTTTCCTCCCACAGTCCAAAGACATGCAGGTTAGTTGGATTAGCCATGCTAAATTGCCCCATAGTGTGCAGGCTAGTGTACATGGATATAGTGGGTCTGGGTGGGATGTTCCTCTGAAGGTCAGTGTTGGCTTGCTGGGCCAAATGGCCTGCTTCCACACTGCAGGCACTCTCGGACTTCATTTGATAACAAGTCAGTTTAGGTTCACACCATAAATACATTGTATCAGGAGCTGGTGTCTTGCTGGACACATATACCATTTCAATAAATTTATATGCAGCATGTGATAGGGGACTGAAAGAGAAACTTTGTTCTTCTTCTTTCTCACTTTGCTGAAGTGAGTTTATTTTAAAACTGTGGCTCCATAGTAGCCTCCTGATTCTTCAGAGAAGATGCACATTTTATAGTTAGTCAATGCAGCTATAACCAACCTTTCACCCAATTTTCCCACAAGCTCAATAGTTAGCAAGAGTCACCAGCTGGTAACACAAATTAGAATTAGAATCCCTACAGTGTGGGAATAGGCCCTTCGACCCAACAAGTTAATTCTGACCATCTGAAGAGCATCCCACCCAAACCAATTCCCCAACATTTCCCCTGCCTAAAGCACATAACCTACACATCCCTGAACACTATGGGCAATTTAGCATGGCCAATTCACACTAACCTGCACATCTTTGGATTGTGTGAGGAAACCCACACAGAAACAGGGAGAATGTGCAAGCTTCACACAGACAGTTGCTCGAGATTGGAATCAAACCTGGGTCCCTGGCACTATAAGGCAGCAGTGCTAACCACTGAGCCACCATGGCACCCTAAAACAAAGCAAGTCATGAAGCAATTTATCACTTCCTTGGCCCTGTATTACCAATTATCAAGTTCCTCCTTCTGTTCCAGCTCAAATCAGTGATCTCAGTCTAGACAAGAGACTTGGGTCTAGTTAGAAACCTGACAGTGAGTTTGAAAACTGAGGTGACAAGCAGTTAATTAATTATGTTCCATGCATACTTATCAAAAACTCAATTTATTTGTGTATATCATGCTCACCATCAAACACCTGCAGAGTTACATTTTGATTGTTTATGACTGTCCCAACTGTATTTTTTGCTCTTTACCATTTCAGATGAAAGGCAGCCATTTTATTGCTGGATAATATAGTCTGCTTACCGCACAACCTCAGGACATTTAAGATAACCCAGTGTGCATGAGTAACTGATTGATGACTCTTTACTTGCTTCATGAATTTTTATTATCTCCTCACAGTTATTAAATCTTTCCTCACCTCCTGTTGGATACCCCTGCGTTTCTTGTTACCAGACACACACGTCTTTAGGATTAGGTTTCTCATTTTGCAGATGGTTTTGTAGGGGGAAAGAAAATGCAACTCTTCACAAGAAACAAGTAGATAGTGAAATTTCTTTCTCCGCTTGCTAATCTTAGCAAAGCATGCAGCTTTTGCGCATAAAAACAGGGATTCCTATTTCTGCTCAAATTAGGGGAGGAAAATATATTAAGGGAAAAGATAGATTGTTACTTATGTGACAGAACCTCTCTGTGGTGAATTATCAATCACAAGTATACCATTGAGATTAAGCACATTTGCACAGGGAGCAAGAGCAGAGGGCCAGATAAATGGAAACATCCAGACATTTTGCACCAGTCAGTTAAACAACAGCTTTAGTAAAAATCTAGGCGTTATCACCCCTTTATGATGTATTTGGGAAATACATCATAATCCCTTCTTCAGGAGGGCTTATGCCCGAAACGTCGATTCTCCTGTTCCTTGGATGATGCCTGACCTGCTGCGCTTTTCCAGCAACATATTTTCAGCGCTAATTTTTTTTTTGCCTGGTTGACTGAAGAATGGTGACTTTATGGTTCGAAGTTGTTAAAAACAAGTATACTTCTATTAATTAAGAAAGTAGAAACAAACGCAAAGTACAAGATTCAGCAAAACTACTTCATTAAACTTATTTTAAAATTTACACAACTCCAGATTTCCCCCTCAAACAGGTGCATTCTTATATCCTGAGAAAGTGCAGAACTGTGACTTTAAAAGAAAATAACTTCAGTGTGAGTAATTAAATTTATAGCCAAATAGAACCTTTGAACCTAAAAAAGAGCCAGCATTAATAACATATCATTCTAAATTGGTTGCAAATGACTTGTGCCTGGGTCTCCAGTGTGCCATTTTTCCTTTGGTGCAATGAATTTGACATAGAAATTACTTCATTTGTTCTTTGATTTTGGGAAATACATCATAATAATGACCGTGCCTGATGTTCAGGCACAAACTACTGAAAATAGCAGGTTTACACAATATTGCAAAATTTAAGTATTACAAAATGGATTGACTGTCTCTAGCACATTGATGGATCAGTTTGAAAAAAAGAGTTTATAGAACTCTGAAGAGCAGCAGATGTTGCTGCTAATCCATGTAGTCTGCATTAATCCTTAAGCAAAGAGCTTCAAATGATCTACAGCAGTGAAATGTAGCCAAAGGCCACAATCCATTTTCATCATAAAAATAGGGACACTACCTTCATGTTTGACTTTTTCATCTTATTTAGGGGAAGGGAAAGTCTCAAAAATCTCCAAGAAAATGTAAAAAAGTGAATGCAAAGAAATATATTTCCAGACTAGAACCCTGTAGCTCTTAGTGCTATCTTAAGTTTCACACTGCAAATTGTTTTTGATTCCGAGTCTCTGTTACTCAGCAGTTTGCTGCTTTTTCCAGAACTTCAAGTGTCTTTTGTATAGTACATTGTTAAAAGGTTTTCTGAAAGTCCATGGATGTTGTACATTGGTACAATATGACTGATTACAGAGCCTGGTCATGGGGTGACCAAGGCTGGGAATATGTCACAGTATTCAAGGCTAAAACATGAAAATGCGGTGAGGTGGGTGTTTTTTGTCAAAGATGAAATAGGTGCAATACTACGAAAGGATACTGGTACAAGAAAGTTGGATGTAGGAATCAGTCTGGGTGAAGCAAGAAGGGCAGAAATAAAATGATAAGAATTACAAATAGACTTTCAAACAGTGGTTGAGGAAGGGGGATGCCATTAAACAAAGTTAAAGACACATACAACTGTACAGTAATCATTGGTGACTTCAATCTGCACAAAGACTGGGCCAACAACGTGAACAATAAAACTGGAGGAATCCCTGGAGTGTATACAAGACTTTTTTTCTTTTAAACTAGTAAATTGAGGAAGAAAAATAGAGAACAGGCTTTCCGAGATTTGTTTTCCTGCAGTGAAAAGAGGATTAATTGAATAACCTTGATGCGAGAGGTCCATTAGAAAAAAGTCAGTAAGAGAAGAAATGCTGGAGGAGTTAATTAGCATGAAGTCTGAGAAATCTTCAGAGCCCAAGATCTAGGGTATTAAAGGAGAACTTCCAAAATTCTACAGATTCTGGATCACTGCCAGCAGAACTAGGAGGAGGAGGAGGGTGGGGGGTGGGGGGAGGGAAGGGGGGGGCGGGGATAGGCAGTAAATATAACCCCACTGAAAAAGGGAGAAAACTAGGAATTAAACACCTGTTAGCCTGATATTTGGAAGGACAATGCTGGAGTCTAGATATTTTTAAAACTTAGTTACTACTGTGGTGTCACAAGACCTTACACGTTGGGGTCTATTATTAAATAATAGGATAACCCTGAGAAATACCAACCTTATTACACAATGTTATCATGGATTTATAAAAATGACATTGTGTTTAACAAACCTGGAACTTCATTTGAAGATATAATTAAGTAGAAAAGATGGATGCACATACAATTACGATGTTAAAAAGAAGTTTGGATTAGTACATGAATAGGAAAGGTTTGGATGGCTGTGGGCCAGGAGCAGGCTGGTGGGACTTTAGTTTGGGATTATGGTCAGCATGGACTGGTTGGACCGAAGGGTCTGTTTCCAAGTTGTATGACTCTATGTGGCATTTTTGGATTTTCTGAAGACTATATTAACATTCCAATGTAAAAGATGTTTGGGTACAAAGTCAAGCATGTGGGATTGGTGGTAATACACTGGCGTGTATTGAGAATTGGTTATCAGACAAGAAGCAGAGTGTGAACAAACCGCTCTTTTTTAGAGTGAACGGTGGTGACTGGTGAGGTACCGCAGGTATCAGTACTTAAGATTTAGCTAAACAGAATGCAATCAATTACTTGCATGAGGAAATCGAGTGTAATATTTCTGAGCTTGCTTGTGACAAAACTGTGGAATTGAGAGGGGACGATGTAAAGAGACTTCAACGCAATTCAGACAATTTGAGTGAGTGGGCCAACGGGTGGTAGATGTAGTATAACATGGGTAAGTGTGAAGTCGCTCAATTTGGTAAGAAAAACACATGAGCAGACTACGATTTAAATGGCGATAGACTGGGAACAGAACTTGGATGTCCTTAATATCAATCAGAGATGCAGCAAGCAGTTAGGAAGCGATATGGCACATGTTGGACTGCAAAAGGATTTGAGTTCAGATTCACTGCAATTGTACAGGGCTTAGGTGAGACCACACCTGGAATATCATGCCCACTTTTGGAATCTTTACAGAATTGCCAAAGAGGAAGAGAAGCAAAGACTCACCAGATCGATTCCTGGGCTGGAAGGTTTGTTGTAGCAGGGAGGAGATTGGGTTGACCAGGCCCGTCCTCACTGGAGGAGTTCAGAAAAATCAGTGGGGATCTCATTGTAATACAATGCTGACAGGCCGAGACAGACCAAGTGCAGAATTATATTTTGTCTGGTCGGAGTTTCCAGGGATAAGAAATTCACTGTCTCATGATATAGGTGAGGCCATTTCAGATTGACTGGATGGAGAGGAATCTCTTTACTCAGATGGTAAACCTGTGGAATTCTCCCCCAACAGACTGAGAAGACCAAGTCACTAAACATAAAAGTTGATTTTTAGAAGCTAAATAAAAAAGGTGTCAAGGTGATGTGAGACAGCAAGTGCACGTCAGAGAGAGAGTGAATGCATGAGAGTATGACATTGAGGTAGAGGATCAGCCATGATTATCTTGAATGACAGATGACCTCATGGGCCAAATAGCCTACTCTGACTGCTATTGTCAGACTGCATTGTCCATGTCTCCATCACACAATCCCCACTTACCCATGCCTAAAGGAATACCAACCGATTTGGTAAGGCCCCATCTTTCTGAAACCGATGTTCTTGATTATTTTCTTTTCCTCTAGATATTCCAAACAATGTAATGCTGAATTAAACATTTCAACCTGCTCTACAACAGATCTTAGATCCACAGACCTGTCATAATTATCTAGATTGCTGCTTTCCCCTTTCATAAATGGCCATTGCATTGCTCGCTCTCCAGGCTCCTCTCATACATTCACTTTCATTAGAACCTCAATGTAATTTCTATGAACATTAGCTTTAGGATCTTCTTGTCATAGAGTCCACCTCAGAATCATGCAGTAATGAGGCCGTTCAACCCATCAACAGTGCCACCAACCACATTTAACAATGCACTTTGTGAACTACTTTTGCTTATATACTTTTATTTTTCCTTGCTTCATACTCAAACTGCTTCAGGAAGGAGTCCCACACACCTTGTGGGAATTTGATTCGGTAAGAGCAAATAATTAACATATCCCACGTTTATTACTAATCACCCAACTCCGCCAAGGAAATGTTATATTCTGTTTCCCTTCCAGGTTAAAATTCCCTCATTTTTACAATTATCCTTTTCACTGTTGATCTTTAATTACGCTCACTCTCTGACCTGTATAGGTGTACAGTACTATCAATCTTTCCTGTGGCATATATTCTCTTTTTCCATTTAGACTGCAACACTTCATTTAATTCCTACTCTACCCTTCCTGAAAAAAAAGGATTTAATGTTTATTTCCTATTCTAGAATAATTCGAGGTCACAATTTATATGTTTTGCACATTATCACATCCAAGTGACAATTCAGCCTTTAGCCAACTGAAAAACAGAGTATTTGAGCACCAGGACCTGAAACCCAAGGTCAAGGTCATGGTTTATTGAGTTGCTGTGATCCCAAAAATTTTGCAGATCCATACAGCCTATGTAGGCACCTTAAAGCACGGCCATACCTTTGCATAGTCCATCAAATCATGTGGAAAGAAAGCCAATTCAATACAAGCATTCTCTCAAGGCAACATTTCCCACCAACAAGCTGCTAACCAACCAAAACCAACTCTACTTAGTAGGACATGTCAATGGCTTGAGACTAGACTCCAAAAGCAATTGCTCTACTCGTAACTTGGTCATGGCAGCGGGTGGACAATGAAAATGCTTTAGGGATGGCCTTAAAACATCCTTGAAAAGATCAAACAACTTCACCAATTCATGAGAGCCCTTGGCTTCTGGTCGTACGATTTATTTGGGAAGATACAAAGCTTCCAAAACTCATTGAACCAATCACCTACATGTGGTGGAGGATGGGGGTCATATTGAATTCTCAGCTGGCTGCTAAATCTACTGGACTCATGGAGGAAACAAATTATCCTCAATCCAAAGGCACTGTCTGAAAAGAATTAGGTTACTAACAACCTATTTCCTCAGTTTATTTTGTTCAGTCTCATTAAATTAATGTACATTCTTGTTCATGTGATTTCTTTTCCAATTTTTCATCTAGACTAACACCCATTGTTCCTACCCCATCCAGATTTGGCTGTTTTGATTTCCCCCTTCTCTATTCATGTGCTTTGATAGTTTTCGTTCTCTTCCCACAGGGCAGCACATTATTCACAAATCCAGCATTTATCGCTCAAACCTAATTGGCCTGGAGGTGGTGATGGTGAGCTGTCTTCTTGAATGGCAACAGCCTTTATGAAGATCCTTCGACAGCACTGTTAAGTTGGAAATTCCCGGATATGGATTAATCAACTATTAAAAGGAAAATAGTCAGGATAGTGTGCAATTTGGTCCCCTAAAATGGTAAAAGGTCATGGTTATTGGAGGTGCTGTTGAAATCCCTTGACAAAAATCACTACTGCACCTTACAGGGGATACACACTGCAACAGCAATGCTTAAAACGTGGCAGGGTAAATAGTTAGGTTGAAAGGAAATTGCCTTATCCTAGATAGTACTGAGTTTCATTTTTGGAACTGCACTCATGCAGACAAATGGACAGTAATCTATCACACTCTTGACTTTTGCGTTGTAAATAATGGAAATAGTTTGGGTTACATGAGATTGCAGGAGCATGTAGATACAGTAGGCTTTGACAATCACTTTTTCCTTTTGTTTCCTAAATTACCACACATTGCTATTCACGAGCATAACCCCAAAAGTTATTGCAAAAGTCAAAACAGATGTATGACTACAAAATTGGGACTGAATTATATTTGGACGTCCTGGTTCAAACTCAGAGAAAAATCACTTAGTCTTGCCTTTTTTTTTGTATGGGGTAACAGGAGATCATTAATTCATATTAAAATGTTCAGCCTTGGAAACATTGTTATACCCCGATGCACTGGGATCAATGGGCAACACTGTAATGCTGACTCCTGAACTGCACTACTTAACTATAGTTAAATTACTTGCAATTTTCTGACCACACATTAGTACCAAATGAAATTTATTACTAGCTTAAGCTTTATCATGATTTCTAAGTTGTGTGTCTATTAAGTGGGATGGCAGAAATATGGCTTCCTCCACCTTAATCCACCCAATAACTTTGACTGGAAAGACTAGAGAATTAATCAGAAAATGTAAAGCAGGTAATGAAAACAAAGGTTTACTCAGCTGTATTTTCATAATACATGTCAGCTTTCAAATATAAAAAAAGGTTCATTCCTGATCAAATTGAAACTCAAGCCACAGAAAAATCATGGACACGAGGAAAAGTCATTTATACCAACAGCAGTTTGGACTGTGTAATCTGTGATATGCTTGGTGTTACACAACGTGTGTTTGTTTCTTTAGAAGTTAACACTCATGGATTTGATTTTACATTAGACCCATTTACTCATACAAATAACAGATGTCCCCTTGACTGAAATATTCGTTACTTGTCCCATTGTAGGCCACTGGAGATAAAGTTTTCTCTCATTAATCTACTGGTCTGTAAAGAATCACAAAACAAATGGACAGATTTTAATACAGCTTCATACAGGTATGGCCCTGGGAAAAACTGGGAGGAGAAAGTGAGGTCTGCAGATGCTGGAGATCAGAGCTGAAAATGTGTTGCTGGAAAAGCACAGCAGGTCAGGCAGCATCCAGGGAACAGGAGAATCGACGTTTCGGGCACAAGCCCTTCTTCCTGAAGAAGGGCTTGTGCCCGAAACGTCGATTCTCCTGTTCCCTGGATGCTGCCTGACCTGCTGCGCTTTTCCAGCAACACATTTTCAGCCCTGGGAAAAACTGGTTTATTATTGTTGAATATATACATCAGGATCTTGGAATTTTGAGGATTCATTAAGGTCGGACATTGGAATAAAACTATTCCAAAAGAATAAAAAGGTCACTTAAAAAGGTTGTAGAAGAATGTTGTGGCTTATCTTCAGTGTAGGAGAATTTGGACCAGCGACTAAAATGTGAGCAGGGTCTTCAGAGCAGGCTGCTGGATATGAATTGATGTAAAACCTCCTCAGCAGAAGATGGAGTGTCTTATAATTGTTTAATTTTCCAGCTTTATAGTAATAAAGGGAAATCCTGATGGTAGAGATGCACAATTGTAATAGGAGTCATGACAGAGAAATGCACTCTACTGCAGGCCTCCTCATCCAGTTATTAAATGTTTTAGTATTTTCTCCTTCTCAAGCTCTGGCTCTGATTGGTCCTCTATTCACCAAGCTGCATGGTCTGCTGTCCTTTCTAATGAGTTTGCACCTTATTCTGCAAACAAACTCAATATACCTTAAGGCATGCTTTCATTCTGCAGACCTCAAACCTAAATGATCACTTGAAAATAACTGATTCTCTCTAATTTAATGAAATAGTCTTTCCTGAAATCTGACCAACCTAGGAGATAACATGTGCACTAATAATTCAAGATTAAAGACATTACAAAGATTACTAACATTTTGCATTTCCATATCTAGTATGGAAATCACTATGCCTGGATCAAGTGAAGAGGGCACACAGCAAAATGCATACTTCTGCCAGACAAACATTTTTACAATTACAAATCCCTTCCTTGGGTTTTTTTTCTCCTTGCTTGGATAACTAATTGGTTAAAGCTGAAAAAAAAAATCATTTTAAGAGGAGCTTTCATTATGCAAAAGAAGCCAATCCACATCCAATAATCCGTCCTGAAAACTCTACACACTTTTGACAATCGTGACTATCAACAACGTTCTGTGTAAAAGTGCGAAAGAACCAGTCTTGCATCATCAAAACTAATTAGTTCTTTCTTAAGCCATAGCTTTTGTACTGATTATTATTTTAAAAAATCTATTTGTGAGACGTGGGTTATCAACAGATGAAATAAATTAAAGTGTTGGTCACTCACAAATTCAAATTCTTGTCCCGACAACACCACTATCTTGGTAATACATTTACACTTTCAGAGATGGGGGTGAGACA
The DNA here is from genome assembly GCF_004010195.1 of Chiloscyllium plagiosum. Lineage (NCBI taxonomy): Eukaryota > Metazoa > Chordata > Chondrichthyes > Orectolobiformes > Hemiscylliidae > Chiloscyllium > Chiloscyllium plagiosum. The sequence continues at coordinate 138,084,332 of NC_057711.1, read as the reverse complement.
ATAGGAGGTGACTAGAAAATTGTAGTTTTATTAAAACACCTTTAACTTCATTAAAGTGCTAACAATGATTACAAGTGTAAAAATGTATAAATTAGTTAAGGATAAAAAAATTCCTGAAGTAAAGTTTATGGAGCTGTCTTCGAGACTGAGAGAGTTCGAGAAAATGGTATGATTTTCATGACATTAGAAACATCCAAACTGAATTTCTGGTAGCATCACCTCTTCCAAAATGTTCTTCCCACACCCCCAAGGATAGAAACACAATCTCTAGTTGGCTGTCAAGTTTGATTGATCATTTTCCACACACGTGTTGTCCAATGACACATTACCTTTAGGAATTGCAGGGTTTTTAAAGCATTTCAGCTCTAAGTAATTCAGTTACACATTTCAGAAGATATCAACATATGTAATCCTCTGCTTTCAATGGGCCTCTATTGTCTGTAATACATTGAGCTTATTCAAAAAACATTACAGACGCACTGCCTCAAGTCATTATTCAAAAATATATTGCGCAGCACAGTTGGGGATTCATATTACATATCTGTGTTGTATTAAAAGATACTACAGCTTTTGTAATCTGAGCTTGACAGGTATCTGCAATCAAGAGCACATCAAGTTGTGTGTTATTGGGTTGTTACAATTTTAGGAAAGCAGTAAGATTTGCTGGTCTGGGCATCATTTTGTTTCAAGCTGTTCACTTGATTTTATTGCCAATGTGCAGAATCTCATTAATGTCTTCATATCACTTTTTGCCACACCATGTGGATTTGTCTGTTAGAACAACTTATTCTACGCGTGATAAATGGATGTTATCAAACATGTTCAGTGAACCACATCTTTCACATGAAGTACACTGAACCAGAATTCAATTCAACAACACAAGCCTCCTACCAGACTGTAATAGCCAATCCACTGTGACTTGGTAAACAATCAGAAATTTTAATCAGAACTGTAAACAGGTTCTCTCTTACTGTTGCTCCTTCCAATACAATTATAATTAAAATCCTAAAAGGCAGTAACCATGCATGAAAAACAAGCTAGATTGAGCAGAAAAAGATTTTCATTGACTAAAAGCAACAGCTGACAATGCTGCCTCTCCCAATCAGCTCAGTAAGGAAGGAACAAATTACTGTAGATGCTGGACTCTGTACCGAAAAAAGAAAATGCTGGAGATCACAGCGAGTCAGACAGCATCCATAGACAGAGAGCAAGCTAACGTTTCAAGTCTAGGCGATTCTTCATGCTGTGATCTACATCATTTTCTTGTTTACAGCTCATTAAACAAGCTTTGCATAGCCATAACTTCTCTGTCCAACTCCAGAGAGCACAAAGGGGACACAGGCATGTTACAAAATTAATTTCAGTTGTAAAGAATTTCACATTATATTCATGATTTGGAGATGCCGGTGTTGGACTGGGGTGTACGAAGTTAAAAATCACACAACTCCACGTTATAGTTCCACAGGTTTAATTGGAAGTACCAGCTTTCGGAACGCTGCTCCTTCATCAGGTGGTTGTGGAGTACACAAATTATGTTGGTTTTGTTCGATTCAAGTGTGTACCATCGTTTTATATTGGGACAAGCTTAAAGAGAGTTTAATGTATTGGCTCGCCTCATGGTTTGTACCTAATGATAGCTACTGAGGAATTCAGGGTGTTCCTTTTGTACAAACAACATTAACATAAACATTAAATAAAAATGGAACACGTGAGTCCAGGATTCATTGAGTGGGACACAGTTAAACTTGCAGTCTCAACCAGCCTTCCCCTCATTACAAAGGGTATGGTCTCTCAAAAGTGCTTGAAGTGGTCAATGAATTCAACAGTTTAAACACAAAAGGGACTTTGCCAGCCAATACATTGAGATGAACACATTTGGACAGCACTGACACTGCCTATTAGGCCCCTCAATTTCTTACCTTGAGGCACTTTTTTCCTTTCTCTCAAAACAAGGCATTTCCCTCTCCCACACATCCAACCCACAATTTCCCTCAATATTGATGAGGAAGGGTCACTCAACCTGAAACATTAACTCTGATTTCTCTCCACAGATACTGCTGGAGCTGCTGAGCTTTTCCAGCAATTTCTGTTTTTGTTATTGGAGCATCCCTTGCTGATCGGCTCTCAGTGCCAGCAAACATTCTCCTACCTCATTGTCTTTCTCCTGAAGGCAGTAATTTTTTAAAAACAATATTGACACCTGTGTGTATCCTGAATATGAAAATGTACTAAGTACAGACTGACCACGCGTAAACGCAATGCTCTATCCAGCACAAATAGTCTCCACATTTCAACCACCTTAGGGTGATGTCAGACTACATCGCTCGCCTCAGTCACCCAATATATTCCTATTCTTGTGGGTCCCAGAAAATCCATCCACCCACTTCACATAAATGTCCACAACCACCTTTGGCTACCAAGGACTACATTTGGTAATGAGGTTTGCCCGTAATACTTGAAATCTACACAAGACGTACAGCAAGGCACTTCAAGCAAAGTGATAGCCATGAAGTGGAGATGCCGGTGTTGGACTGGGGTTGACAAGATCAGAAGTCACATGACACCAGGTTATAGTCCAACAGGTTTATTTGAAATCATAATTTTTTGAAATGTTGATCCGTCATCAGATGACTTCAAGCTTGTGATTTCAAATAAGCCTATTTGACCATAACCTGATGTCATGTGACTTCTGGCCAAGTAAAGTGGAAACTTGTTTGTGATCTGAATTGAATTTATTGTCATGTGTACCGAGGCACAGTGAAAAGCTTTGTCTTGCGAGCAATACAGGCAGATCACAGAGTTAAGTAGCATAGATAGTAAATAATAGGAAAACAGCAGCAAAAACAAAAACACAGGTACAGGCAAATGTTAGGAGTTTGCGAGTCCATTCAGTATTCTAACAACAGTAGGGTAGAAACTGTTATGAAACCAGCTGGTGCATGTGTTCAGGCTTCTGTACCTTCTCCCCGATGGTAGAGGTTGTAGAAAAGCATTGTCAGGATGGGATGGATCTTTGAGAATGTTGGTGGCCTTTCCTTGACAGCGGGCCTGGTAGATGGATCTATAGATGGGAGGTTGGCCTTTGTGATTGTCTGGGCTGAGTTCACCACACTCTGTAACTGTCTCCGATCTTGAATGGTACAGATGCCATTCCAGGTAGTGATATATCCAGACAGAATGCTCTCGATGGCGCACCCATAAAAGTTGGCAAGGGTATTCGCAGTCATGCCGAACCTCCTCAGCTGCCTGAGGAAGAAGAGACGTTATTGGGCCTTTGTAACCAGTGCGTCCACATGAAGAGTCCAAGAAAGCTTGTTGTGGATGACCATTCCCAGGAGCTTGACGCTCTCCACTCATTCCATTTCTGTGCTGTTAATGTGTAGGGGGGCATGAGTGACATCCCGCTGAAAGTCAACAATGAGTTCCTTGGTTTTGCAGGCATTAAGAGCGAGGTTGTTCTCAGTGCACCATTTTTCTACCTCCTGTCTGTAATCTGTTTCATCACCATCTGAGATTCAATCTAATCGATTTGATCTATTAAGACAATGAGAGGGTAGAAGACATAGTAAAATACTATATAGAAGAAAAATAATTCTATGAAAAAGCTGTGTATAACTCATTGTTTCTTTCCCTAGACAGCAATGAATATCAATATCAGGTTTGATAAACTCCAATATCCTTGGAATTTCACAAAGAGTAGGAAGAGTGGGCACCATTCAAGCACTTTTCCATAAATGTATAAATGATTAAGTATTGTAGGACTTGCTTACATGATCCAACAATCTCCACCTATCATTCAGATTCACCTATGCTGTTTTAACTCCAGTGAGAAAAGGCGGGGGACAGGATAGTGGGGAGGTAACGATACCTCAAATGAAATGAAGTCTGCAGTATGGGTAAATATAAAAAATCAGTTTGTGATCAAAAGAAGAATCCGTCACAAACACAAACCAAATTCAGCTCCAAAATGAAACATGGAGTAAGGTGCCAGGTAGATTTATCTGCTACTGGTTATAATGTACACTTCAATGAAGGTAATAAGGAGGAACTTATAATGGAATAAAAGCCAAAAAAAACTGCAGATGTTGTAAATCAGAAACAAAACAGAAACTGCTGGAAAAGCTCAGCAGATCTCGTTGCATCTGTGGAGAGAAATCAGAGTTAACATTAATGCTTTTCCAGCAATTTTGTTACTTATAACAGAATATTTGGCACAATTCCCTAACCCATAGTTTTGTTTCTATGTATTTAACCTATATTTGTCTAATCACCTTGTACAGAGATATTATTACATACCTCTGGAGCAGATGGGACTTTAACCTGGACCAGGGCCGGGACACTACCACTGTGCCACATCCCATGGTCTTGTTTAAAATTGATCACCACATTATCATGGATGTGACTTAATTCCAGAAATCTTTCTGAAAGCATTGAACACAACGCCAATAGTAAGGTGTGGAAAAAGCTTCTATTGATGCCGGAGACTACTGCTATCAGAATGGGACAATCTATACTTCCTTAAAATTGACAATCACTCTCTTTCTTGTTGAATGATTTAACCAACTTGAATCTTATCCATCGCAAGAAAGATAATTTTTCTCGACCCTGTGGCACTTGTTTCGTACTGTGCGAAAAACACCTTTAGTTAATGACTTTAATCTGCTGGGAAACTGGTGTTTGTATTTACATTTAAAAGAAAAATAAAGGAATGAAGCACATTCAACATCCGCAGCACACGTGCAGCTACTCTGGAAGACTGTGGATTAAAGTCTCCCCAATGTCTGCTCATGGTTGTGTAATCTCATTAAGGTGCAGTGAATGAGAACGTGTGCATAAATTATAGCTCCGTTTGTGCCCAGCTTGGTTGGAGTTCAAATTGAAAGAGGAAGCCTAGAGCGTGTTGAAGTGCATTAAACACCAATTAATGCACACACTGGTCGCTGCAGCAGGAATACGGCTGTAAAACATTTGACTGAATTTGAAGATAACTAATTGCGCATAGTTCTCAAAACCTAATTCCCCCTTACTATTTCATAATCTCTATTGTCAATGTTTATAACAGAGGTATTAAAAGATCCATCCTAAAGAAGTTTCTTATTGTATTGTGATCTCGTTGCAACATAAGTGAAACAATGATGGAGCAGGCATTACTTACAGCTAGATATCGGGTAACCCTAATTGTTTATCTAACAAGATTTGATACAATCATATAGAGTCATACAGCACTGAAACAGATATCTTGGTCCAACTCATCCATGCTGACCAGATACCCTAAATTAATCTTGTCCCATTTGCCAGCATTTCACCCATATCCTTCTATGCCCTTCCTATTATAGAGTCATAGAGCTGCACAGCACAGAAACAGATGACTGGCCAGTCCTCTTCCATTGTTAAACTAGACCCTTTGGTCCCTCTGCCTTTACAACCTTTCTTCAAAAAGAACCAAGGACAAAATAACTGTTTTAAAATGACAGCATCGTCACAGATGGTATTACACACCTCTGGAGCAGGTGGGACTGGAACTTGAACTGCACCCTGCACAGTCAGGTTGACATTTTAAATCTGGTCAATTACCCTTTCCAGTGCATTTGGCTTTGCAAATTTCTGCCACATGCCTGCATTTGGAAATCATACACATCTCGCACGTGACTTCATCCAGCCTCCCCACCCCCCACAGTTACAGATTAAACATCAACTGGATATTTTGATTACTATTATTGTAACCCTGCGTTTTGTAAAGTGTGGATTCTGTTTAAGTGAAGGATGCAATTATCTGATTGGCTCTAATTGCTGTATAATTAGTTTATACAAAACAGAGGCTCTATTCTTTTGACTTGTCCAGACCATCAGTGGCTTCTCAATTTGCAGTCAACCGAAGATAAGACGTAGATTGACGGTGGTGAACAAGTAGAGGAATCATTAAAATGGGACCTGTCTGACATTCTGAGGATCCCCTCATTTTTCTCTTTAACCATTTTCCAGACAGCCTAAGATAAATCCAAGAATTGTGTGGATGCTGGAAATCTAAAACAAAAACAAAAATTGCAGGAGACAATCAGCAAAATAAGTTTTTAGTCAAAATGTTAACTCTGTTTCTGTGTCTCCACAGATGCTGTCAGACCTGCTAAAGGTTTTGTGATGAAGTGATCATTTCACAGTGATGCCTGGCCATAATTCTCTGTGATCCAATATCATTAAGAACAGGGAATGAATTGCCCAGATTCATTCACTTTTGGATTATTATAGGCAGCAGTTTTAATCCATCAGGTTGTGGATCTATATCTGCTTTTCCATGCCTATGAAATATCTTCATTCTCCCCCTGCATCATGCTCATGTCAGGTATTAATTACAGGTGAGTAGGCAGACCGCTTTCCAATTAAACCATTTTAAGCCCAACACTAGAAGAATCACCAGAAAACTTTGCAGTTTCCCCATCTTCTATAATATACTGTAAAAGAAACTAAGCACCTGTCCAAAGCACTAATATACAGTTTAAACTCTCTGTGCAATTTTTACTGGATTCTTAATTAGGCAGCAAAAGTCTCTGAGAATGTTACGGTACAGGTAACTCATCAATTCTAAATGAAGATGCAATAATCTGTTCTGTATGCTATTTCAAGAATTTCAATTTTCACGTCTCTATGAAATAAAAAGGCTAATGATTAGCATTCTACAGCCTGAGCTCTTGGATGGAGTATAGCATTCATTAACATGTCCTTTCTACTCCTATAGTTTACTATTCAGCAAAGATGGCAAAGAGTCAGAGTTATCTGCTATAACACATCATCAGGGAGGAGAGGTATATCAGCTGCAGCTAAATTCCAAGGTGTGTGTTTTCCAATATAACCAGAAGTGCTCTTACAAGCAACTGTATGTTTGTTTTATCAACAAGTCACCTGTGGGATTTTCAACCATTATCCACCTCCACTAAACCACTGTGTTTCCTGTTAATGAAATTACGTACAATGTAGGTCACTAATGGTGAGTTTGAGTGCATTGGTCAGATGGTCAGATGAAATTTAACCCCGATAAGTGTGAGGTGCTGCACTTTGATTAGATTTGAATCCCTACAGTGTGGAAACAGGCCTTTCAGCCCAACAAGTCCACACCGACCCACCAAAGAGTAACCCACCCAGACCCATCTCCCTCTGACTAATGCACCTAACACTACGGGTAATTTAGTATGGCCAATTCACCTCACCTGCACATCTTTGGACAGTGGGAGGAAACCGGAGCACCCGGAGGAAACCCACGCAGACACGGGGAGAATGTGCAAACTCCACACAGACACTTGCCCAAGACTGGAAAGAAGTCACCAGATAAAAGAATACCCAGTGATGGGCAGGACACTAGGAAACTCAGAGGGACCTTGCCGTGTCTGTCACACATCCCTGAAGACCACAGGGCAGGTTAACAGCAGCTTTAAACTAAACAAATTAGTTTATCAGTCATGGCACAGATTGTAAGAGCAGTGAGGTAATGTTGTAGTTGTACAGGATTGGAGTTAGGCCACAGCTGGAAGACTGTGTGCAGTTCTGGTCACTGTATTATAGGAATGATATGGAGATGCTGGTGTTGGACTGGGGGGTGGACAAAGTCAGAACTTTCACAACACCACGTTATAGTCCAACAGCTTTATTTGAAATCACAATGTTTCATCACGTAACAAAGGAGCAGTGCTCCGAAAGCTTGTGATTTCAAATAAACCTGTTGGACTACAACGTGGTGTCAGGCATTGTGGAAAGGATGAGACTGCATTTTGATTGGGGTGCAGAGGAGATTCATCAGGATGTTGCCAATGATGGTGCATTTCGGTGATGAAGAGAAGCTAGATAGGCTTGGGTTGTCTTCTTTGGAGCACAGAAGATTGAGTGGGGACCTGAAAGAACTGTATAAGGTTGTGAGGGCTATGTACAGAGTGAATAGAAAGCAGCTGTTCCCTTAGTTGAAGGGTCGATACAAGGGAACATATTTTAAGGTGAAAGATATAGAGGTGCTTGAGGACAATACTTCCCCCCAGAGGTTGGTGGGGGGTCTGGAATGCACTGCCTGGGAGGGTAGTTGAGGTGGGTAACCTTTCAAAAGTACTTGAATGAGCACTTGAAGTGTCATAACATTCAAGACTGTAGGCCAAGTGCTGGAAGGTGGAAGTAGTGCAGATTTAATGGTGGCATAAACTTGATGGGCTGAAAGGTCTCTCTGTACTACGATTCTATGAGGGAGAGTGGATCCAATGTTGTTTTTTGTTAAATTCAGTTTGTTGAGAGATATTAATTTACACATCTGGAATAGATGGGACTTGAACCCTGACACAAAGTTAGGAACACTATCACTGCATCACAACAGCCCTGCCACGGTAGTTGGTTCCTATCCCACAGAGGAAGCCATGCCTGGTGCTGTCTAGTTAATGTGCTAACTGAATATCTATGCTTTCTGCCTTTGGTTATTTATATCGGTTTGTCATATTTTTGATTGTTTATTTACGTACAGTTACTTAATCCACTTAAATGTGGCAGTTCAGTCGAGGCTATCTTTCAGAAAAAAAATCGATAAATGTGCTCGTTTACGTCTCATTTATTGGACGATAAAGTTAAAGATTAATCAAAACTGTAAAATATTGCTGCACAAAATAGGAAAATAAGCAAAGGAGGAGTATAAGGAAATTAGCATCAGGATTAATTCCCTATTATAGCAAGAAGTACACCTGTAATAAATTCCTGATTCAACAATTTCACCTCTGTACCCTTTCTTGATTCCCTGGAAAAGGGATTTTCTCATTTTTCATTTGAGGCTAATAACATGCCAAAAAAAATTAAATTTGAAAAATTAATTATTCAAGCTTTAACACCCCAAAAACATGAACTTTAACCTGCAAATGTCTGGCTGATGAACATAAGGCGGACATCGTAAATGTTGGTCTGCCGACAGTAAAAACAAACAGAATCTCTTGGCACAAAAGTGTTGTCTCAGTGACTGTGACTGAAGCCTCTGCAGAGTCTGAAATCTAATCCTTCTTCCTATCTGTTCTCAGACTTTGTTTATTTTTATGTTTTTCTTGAAGAATCCATAAACTATCCATTTACTGTCTCTGCAGTATTTGAGACAAGATCTGAATCAAAGTTGATAATGTACCCTGATACTTGCTTAGATGTATGTAGTGCATTATAACGCAATATTGAAAACTACAGAGAACAGCTTTCAGTGTTTTCAAATCGCCTGTGTGAGACAATAGGTCATCATAGTATTGCAGGGCCTGCAGTGAAACTTGATTACAGCGAAGATGTAATATTTTTCACTCTGTTGCAATCTATGCTGCATTTGGTGGTCTGTCCTGGATTAGTTCTGCTTTGTGGTTCAAGACAATGAATTCCCCATCAGGGATTTTATTACATCCAAAGGAACACCGGAAATCCCTTAGTTTCCAGATAGAATAGAATAGAATAGCAATTTATTGACATGTGTATTTTAAAAAAAATTACAGTGAACAATTTTATGTCACCACACCATGGCACCTATATTAGTGACAGAAGGTATAGTTAAGAAAGCTGAAAAAAAAGTGATAAGCCATGATGAACCTGTTTGCATTGCTTAGTTATTTGCTGCTGCAAGTCTGTGAGCTTGTGACACATTACCTGGTTTTATTGCGACCGGCATCTGATGCTGATCCTTCTTTATCTCTAACATACTGTCTCCACACTATTACTGCAGTGACTTCCAACTTAGCTACAAAATTCTACCACTGCGCAAAGACCATCAAATATTTTCAAAGATTTTAGATGACTAGGCAATATCAAGAGAAGGATTACTACTGCTCCCCCCACCCCCCTACCCAACTTTGTGCATATTAAGAGTAAGTAGCTATTACTAAAAGAAAGGGATAATTAATCGTATGCAAGAGGAGTGACAGATCTAGACTAAATTATCTTCACCATCCTAGTGAGAAACTTCAACCAATGTCCAATGGCCAACAAAATTTTATATAATGTCAGCATCGTGTCTGGAGTTCTCATCAAAAGTTAACAGCATCATGACGCTAATTCTGCTCTCTGAGTCAATAAGAGTGTTTCTACATTCATGGTCAATCTGAAAACACTTCAGAGTGTTAATAGAAGCGTTCCAATATAGTTCCTACATTTCAAATGAAATACAACACAATGATCCATCTACAGATTGGCATGTTTGAGATAAGTTATTTCTGTATTTTGATTTTTTTAAAATATAGAATGACATTAAAATACCTAACCACAAATGTGTGAAAATGTCAGATATAAATATTTATCTGGATTCTAAAACAGCAATAAAACATTGTATTAATTTTCCAAATTCTGTACTTTCCATGTTTCAATTTCCAAAGTACGGTACTAAAATGATGCCAGTGACATAAAGATTCTATCCAGAAACGTTCAGATATCTGGGGTTTCTGAGTGGACTTCTGAACTACTGAGGCTACAGCATCTAGATGTTTCGGAATTAAATAGGTTCCTGTCACAACAGTAATATCACAGTTAATTCAATTTACAAGTACACTAAGGGCAAGATTAAACCAGTGAAAATAATTTCTTAAAATAATTTGTTTAGTTTACAATTTCAAATGTCAATTTGTAGCTTCATGTAAAGTTATTATAATCCTAATTTGAATTGTGCCTTGGTTGAAAGATCATTTAAAGCTTTTTCTGTCTAGTTCAGCAGATCAACAATGCCACAGCTCAACTGAGGTTCTGAAAATCAGAAAGACACTATTCTACCTTTCACATGAATAATGGAGTGCAGGAAATCGGAATGCATTGCTTTCTCTGAGATAAATAAATTTGACATTAATTAATTTGTACAAAATGAAATTAATAATGATGACTATATTTCTGTATTAACACCAGAGAAGCAAAATATCGTAAATTCCAATTTTATCCTTTTTATTATTTTTATTCTATGTTTTTGTCTTATGCTATCATCATTCAGGTGGTTTTCAGCATTCTGCAACTAATCTTCAAGATGTGAGAAAAATACTAATGGGTAGAAGAACCCTATGAAAAACAAAATCATCCCTCCATCATTATCAGTCTGTACTTAAACAGGAAATAAATAAGATTATGTTCTCAAAGTTACCACATTGTGGTAGTTAGTACTTTTGAACGTTGGGCCTTTTCAAAGACACTCATTTTGCGTCAAATAGATTAATGTTCTAACCTGCATGCACCCCCACCCCCCACCCCCACCACATCTACAGCAGAGTTTACTTTACACACATCTCCATAAGTGTTCCACTTATTGACTTACAAATGGCACCACCTAATGTTCCAGAGTTGACAGAATCATAATCTTCAAACATTGGAGACAGATACTATTTACAAATGTCTGTCACTGTACAAGTTATTTCATGAAATTACATAAATCAACACAATGATAGAATTTCCATTCTTAACCAACTTGATATCATCAAAGTTCTGTTATTTTTTAGATCTCCAGCACTTCACTCTTGTACTATTTTTAGATTACTTACATTGTGGAAACAGGCCCTTCGGCCCAACAAGTCCACACCGACCCTCCGAAGAGCAACCCACCCAGACCTATTTCCCTACACCTAACACTACGGACATTTTAGCATGGCCAATTCACCTAACCTGCACATTTTTGGACTGTGGGAGGAAACCGGAGCACCCAGAGGAAACCCACGCAGACACGGGGAGAATGTGCAAACTCCACACAGACAGTTGCCTGAGGCGGGAATTGAACCCAGGTTTCTGGAGCTTTGTGAGGCAGCAGTGCTAACCACTGTGCCACCATGCCACCCCAATGACTTGCATCTCCTACACTATATGTTTCTACCTCTACTATTGTGCTGTCCTCCATGATTGACAATTTCTCAACATTTCAATGAAACAACGACATTTTCAGATTAAGGGCTCACCTCATTCAAGAAATAAATAAAAATGTGCCCAAGAATAAAAAGAAACTCTACAACCTTGGAGATCTTGGGGAATGACAAAGACTTGAGAATATCCTGTCGGAATGTCAGAAAGAAAACAAGAAAAGAAAGGTATTTATATAGTAACTGCCATGACTTCAGAATGTTGTAAAGTTCCTTCCCATCTACAAAATACATTTTGAGACTCAACCATTGTTGTGTGGGAAACACAGACTTCAATAAGCACAACAAATTTCACAAAGAGCAATGTGATAATGACTACATTATGTGCTGGTGATATTGATTAAGCATGAAATATTGACCAGGACATTAGAGAGAAATCCCTGCTTTTAATCAAAAGAACATCATGGGACCTTTCACTCCATCCAGCCGAGGTAGCAGACACAGCTTTAATTTGACATCTCATTCGAAAAATGGCACTTCTAACAGTGCAGCATTCCATCAGTATTGCACTTTGTGTCAATCTAGAGTTTTTATGTTCAAGTCTCTGCCATGGGACTTGAATCCAATGTCTTCTGACTCAGAGGTAAGCGTACTATTGACTGATACATGCCTGACACAGCTCCTATGTAAGACACTCGGCATGTCCATAATTCTACCCGAATGTTTTAAATCTCTTCTTGGTTTTTCAGTTTACAGATCATCATAGCTAAAAAAAAAGTGGAGATCGTTAAATCAGCTGAACTGTTAGAAAAATAGAGAGGATTTGGAGGAGTTTGCTAAGGATATTGCCAAGAATTGAAAAACGTGAAGAAAATTGAATAGGCTATGGCTGCTTTCCCAAGGAAGCAGAGGGATGATTTCTTTGAAGTGTAGATCATTGTGTGCCCATGATATAGCATATTGAAAGGGACAATTTTCCATGGCACTATAATAACCAGAAGGCACAATTTAACTCATTGACAGAAGGTTTCACGAGGTGTTGAGGAGAACTTTCTTTCAGCCAGATGATCATGGGGGCTGAATTCATTTCCTGATGCAGCAATAGAGGCAGAATGAGTTGACAGTTCAATTCGTGAAGTGATGTTTGAATTTATGATCCGAGAGAGAGGCAGGAGTGCTGCTAATGGGCCAAGTAGACATTTATCTTTGCACAAATCTCAGGTATTGTGACATTATAATTTACTAATTACTGGCTACTATAACATATTTTAAAATCTCACTGTATTTAAAAACCTACCTGATTATGCATTTGAAATATAGTAAATTATTAGGTTATGGACTAAAAGACCTGGAATGAAGATTAAATGAGATAATTATTTGTTAGCTGGAATATATGGAATGGGATGAACAGTCTCCTACTGTTTGATACATTTTCTATGTCTCTAAGAATACTTTGAGGAAATCAGAGCTTTAATTGAATTGAAGCATTCAGGTATTTAAGCAGTGATTGTAATTACCAACCTCTAAACACATGAAAAGCATGTGTCCTTCCATTTCTGCCACTTCACATCCCCCCAATTGCCTGCACACTTGTTTTCTTAGATTCCTACAGTGTGGAAGCAGGCCATTCAGCCCATCAAGTCCAGACTGACCCTTCCACCCAGAGCTGAAAATGTGTTGCTGGAAAAGCGCAGCAGGTCAGGCAGCATCCAGGGAACAGGAGAATCGACGTTTCGGGCATAAGCCCTTCTTCAGGAATGCCCGAAACGTAGATTCTCCTGTTCCCTGGATGCTGCCTGACCTGCTGCGCTTTTCCAGCAACACATTTTCACCTCTGATCTCCAGCATCTGCAGTCCTCACTTTCTCCTTCCACCCAGATCCAACCCTCTACCCTACAACACTGCATTTCCCACAGCTAATCTAACTAGTCTGCACGTCCCTGACAACAATGGGCAATTTCGCATGGCCAATTCATCTAACCTGCACATCTTTGGACTGTGGGAGGAAACCATAGCAAACTCACACAGAAACAGTCAGAAAACCTTAGCAAACTCCACACAGATAGTTACCTAAGGGTGGAATCGAACCTGGGTCCCTGGGGCTGTGAGGTCACTGTGCTAACCACTGAGCCACCATGCCACTTTCTATAATCATAGTATATACTTTGCACTTATATTCAGTTTTCATGTCCTTAGACTTCTCAAAGTGCTTCACAGCCAAAGAATTTTTGAAGTGTGGTCACTGTTATTTTTAAGAGAGCAAATTCATAGCTAGATCTCACAATTAGTAAATGGAGTCTGAAGTGAAATCTCAGTTTAAAAACCCAACAGAAAAATGCCATTTTCAAAACTATAGTACTTCCTCACTATTGTACTATACTATCAGTCTACAGTTCAATTCATGAACTGGTGTTTGAATTTATCATCTGAGAGGGATGCCAAGTGGACATTTACATCTGCAGGTATTGTATCTCAGGTATCTCAGTTATTGTGACATTATAACTTACTAATTACTGGCTGCTATAACATATCTTAATGTCTCATTCATCATAAATGCTTAAAAAAAGATAAATTATAAATCTAACAAAACAGTAAGACACTGAAAAGAATCAACACCCATGTCCAAATAGACTTACAATGACAATGTTCTACCCCCCAAAAAATGTTTTCTGCACAAATTGATTTAATTCTTTTTAAGAAAATATTAATTTGCAATGTTGCATTTCATTGTTTAATGCTGTGAAAACTGTCGTCACGGGGTATCGTATTGAAGGTTGTGCTACTGATAACTTTCAAACCACTTCCCAATAAGTGATGGTGTTAGTAATGTACACCATGTATTATCTTAATTATAGTCTGAGCAGTACATTAGAGTTGAACCTAGATTAGACCAGCAGCCTTGTATGTAAATAAGTGGAGATTGTTATGCCACTTAAACTGTGACTTTGATCAAGAAATGAAATGTCCTTGGACCCAGACCTTTAACTGATTTGATGCACTCAGAGGTTAAAGCAGAGTTAAGTTATTGTTTAGTGTCCATTCACATTGCTGTCTCTGGTAGGAAGCAGTTTTCCTTCCTTTAATTCCCTACGCATTTTTGCTAGTTTCTCCCAGGCCATCTGTGGAGTCACAGAGAGAGATCAATGTATTTCCTACGGATGGAACAGAAAACTAGCCGGTAAATCAGCACACATTTCACTTCTAGATGTGATATAGTTATATTCTAGTCATATCAGCCAACTGGATCTCCTGTGAGTGTATACTCTTCCAAATACTGATTTTGCAATGCATCTATTTTAAGGGAATCATATCTCTGATTTTTTTTGCATAATGTTAGCCCTACTGTTTAATTTGTCAAATGGGAACTAATGAGGCTCCACAGAGTCCTCCAAATATAATTATTACCATGGCCTTAAGAAAGCATGATGTATTGTAGCATGATGTATCAACTTACTCTAAAAGTTCCCTTTTTATAAAATTATGGATTGGAGAGTCTGCCTGTCCAGCAACATTACTGGTTCTAACCTATTTCAGGATAGATGTGAAATTGCCTGAAATGATGGGAGCTGTGTTACTATGAACAGAAAATAAAATGACAAAACATTTCCATAATTTTTCAACAGTTCACGAACGTCTGAACTTCCAGACACAAGATGATTAATTTGATTGTTAAAGAGTGCATTAGGGCATAAAGACACTAATAGCAAAGTTGACAAATACTTTAAGACCAGTGGAGTGCTGGGTTTTAATAGGACATTGTGCATTGACATGATTAATAACATGTCTTTTTTATAACCCCCTTGTTCGAGCATAAAGGAGGCTTTCTTTTATATTATTTGGTTTTGTTTAACGTGTTTGGGGAGGGCACAAGTTGTGTGTGACTTAAGAGTATTTTGTGATCTTATCTGTCTTAACTAAATAAAGTTGGCTTTGCGTGGTGAGGTGGCTGCATTTCGAATTAGCATTCATCAATTTGCTTTGCTGTCAGGGTAAACAGAAGGTTTGACTCTGATTATTTATTTATGTTACATGGCCTTCTCTGTAACTTGTGAACTTTGAAGTCATTTCCAAAACCAAGGTTGTTGATGGTGCCACAAGTACCTGCTTGGAAGTACATATATTTGCAGGGTTTGTGAGAATGAAAATAGACCAAAACTCCAGTGTTTACATGCAATGAGACCACACCGATTTAGTCTCTAACAAATTTATTTCTTTAGTCTGAGTACTGTAAGAGAAAGCTACTTAGTCAAATGATGCAGTGGAAAAACGCAAAACTGACACTTAACATGATTCTATGTGAGAAGGTGTGCAAATGTCATCCAAATCCTTCATGGAGTCATACAGCACAGAAACTGACCTTTTTGTCCAACCAGTCCACGCCAGTTATGTTTCCAAACTAAACTAGTCCCACCTGTCTGCTCCTGGCCCATATCCCTCCAAACCTTTCCTTTTCATGGATTTATCGAAATGTTGTTTAATCATTGTAACTGCACCCACATCTACCACTTCCTCTGAAAGTTCATTCCACACACGAATCACTCTCTATGTAAAAAAAAGTTGGCCCTCATGTCCTTTTTAAATCGTTCTCCTTTCACCTTAAAAAATATGCTCCCTGGTTTTGAACTCCCCCACCTTGGTCCTTTGTCCTTCATCTTATCTATGCCTCTCATGATTTTATTAAGGTCACCCCTCAACCTCCTATGCTCCTGTGGAAAATCTCCCAGCCTTTCCAGTCTATTTTTATAACTTAAACCCTCCATTCCTGGCAACATGTTGGTAAATCTTTTCTGAGCCCTCTCCAGTTTAATAATATCGGTTCCTATGAGATTGGCAACACATTATCGTAGATGTGGCTCTTGGGAAATAAGATGTGAACTAAACAAATACAAAATTGAACAACACCAGTGCGGTATTTCCCACGGCTGCTATAATATAGGAACCCAGCATACAATATACATATACAGGAATTAATATTTAGATCCATTACAAGTACTAAGGCTGGAATGGATGCATTTTCAACCTGTACCTCATGTAAGCTACAAATGCACTTTAACTAAGTAGTAAGCAGATAAACCAGTACATTTGTACAATCAATTTACAAGGCTGTAAACAAATCAATGAGTTGAAGCAATGTTATAAACTATAAGAATAAATCTTGGGTGGATTCTCAATGTCAATTGATTCTCAAAATTGTTGACAAAGAAATGTATAATGATTGATCATGACATTATTCTGAAGGATAATAGCTCTTTATACCACAGGCACTGTCACCTTTGCTTCTCAAGAAATTTGTCATTTTAATAGTAATTCTTACAAGTTAAAGTGAAGAATATTAATTGATAAATGATAAATTAAACAGCAACGGATGAATTTCCTCAGATATTGTAGGTGCAAAGGTGCTTAAGGGATCCAAAGTGAACCATGAATTTACAAAAGACCACTTGAAGTAGGAACAGGAAGGAAATGACTGTAGAACTTTCTAGATTGTAGCATGATTTACTCACACGTTAACTCCACTTTCCATCCCTTTGTGGTTAAATACCTATTGATCACAGTTTTGAATATTCTCATCATTGGAATGAAGATTTCCAAAGATGCATAAGCATCTAAGCAAACAAATGTCTCCTCATTTCAGGCTGACATGGCTGATCACTATTCCTGAGACCAAGTTCCAGACTCTCCGACTAGTGGAGCACAGCTCCAAGCATCTACCCTGTCAAATCCTTTCAGAATTTTAAACATATCGATGAGATCAACTCCCATTCTTCTAAAATCTAAAGAATGTAGGCCCATTCTATTCAAACACTCTTTATCAGATACCTCTATCATCCCAGGACAAATTTAGCGAACCCTTATTGCACCCTCTCCAAGGTAAGTATGTATTTTCTTAGGTAACATGATTAAAACTGTACATAGTACCCCAGCTGCAGTCTCACCAAACTGTATACAATCACAGCAAGATTTCCTTACTTTTATTTTCCAGTCCCTTTACAAGAAAGAACAAGATGCTATATGCCTTCTTAATTCAGAAGTTGCTGGAGAAGCTCAGCAGGTCTGGCAGCATCTGTGCAGAGAAATCAAAGTTTACGTTTCGGGGCCAGTGACCTTTCCTCAGAACAGAGGCAGAGTCTCCAGACCCGAAACAATAACTTTGATTTCTCTTCACAGGTGCTGCCAGACCTGCTGAGCCTTTCAAGCAACTTCTGTTTTTGTTTCTGATTTACAAGATTTGTAACTCTTTCAGTTACAAATCTTAATTGCTTGCTAAAACTGTATTTTAACCTTATGCAATTAATTTTTTTAAGAGCAGCCAAATCCCCCTAATTTGGCAGCATTACCAAATTTCTCACCATTCAAAAAGTATCCTGCTTATCTATTCTTCCTACCAATGTTGCAATTTCACACTTGCTCAGATTCAAGTTCCCTGCCAAGCCACTCACTATCCTAACTTGGAAATGTGTTTGCAGTTCCTCTACTGTTGCTGGATAAAATTCCTGGAATTCCCTCCCTACTGGCGTTGTGGGTCAACCTACAGCAGGTGAATTGAAGTGGTTTTAGAAGGCAGCTCACCATCACTTTCTCAAGGGCAACTAGGGACGGGCTATAAATGCTGGTCAGCCAGTTATAGATGAATAATATTTTTTCGATTGTCTATTTGCCTAGCCACTTGACCAGTTTATATCACATGCAGGCCATTTTCATTTCTTTATAGTTAACACGCTCATCCACCTTTGTAAGGGAATTCACTTCAAAGGTGGTTGAGGCTCAATGACAGACATTTAAGAAACTAGCTCATAGCTCACAGCCAAAATATATCCCAGCAAGAAAGAAGGATTTGAGAAAAGACCAATTCTGGTCTCCCTCCTATAGGAAGGATGTTGTGAAACTTGAAATGATTCAGAAAAGATTTACAAGGGTGTTGCCAGGGCTGGAGTTTTGAGCGATAGGGAGAGGCTGAATGGGTTGGGGCTGTTTTCCCTGGAGCGTTGGAGGCTGAGGGATGACCTTATGGAGGTTTATGGAGCATGGAGCATGGATAGGGTAAATAGACAAGGTCTTTTTCCCAGGGTAGGAAAGTCCAAAACTGGTGGGCATAGGTTTAAGGTGAGAGGGGGAAAGATCTAGAAGGGACCAGAGGGACAATGTTTTCACACAGAGGGTGGTGCGTGTATGGAATGAGTTGCCAGATGAAGTGGTGGAGGCTGGTACAATTACAACATTGAAAAGGCATCTGGATGGGTATGTGAATAGGAAGGGTTTAGAGGGATATGGGCCAAGTGCTGGCAAATGGGACTAGGTCAATTTAGGATATCTGGTCGGCATGAACGTGTTGGACTGAAGGGTCTGTTTCCATGCTGTATGATCCTATAAGAATATTCCTTTAAAAATCCTGCTTACAATCTTGTTCTAATCAATAACATTTAGAGCTCCAAAGTTTTTCTTGTTTTACATATAAAACACTAATCATACTACGGTAGGACTTCTGTTTTAAGATCGAGTAGAATAACATTTGGTTCCATTGTTGGAGGACAATTTGCATATTTAGCTTTTCCATGCATTGCTACCATCCCGACTTCAAACCATATTGTCTTCCTTTCAATTCCTCTTTGTGAGAGTCCTGGAATACACTGCCTGACAGCACTGTAGTTACCCTTTCACCTGTTGGACTGTTGAGGGGGTTAAGAAGGCAGGTCACCTCCACATTCTCAAAGGCCAATTATGGATGAGCAACAAATGAAATGCCGCCCTTCTGCTTGGCATTCACATCCCACTCCCATTTTATATTTTTAAAAATGCCAAATAATGGTGCAAGTTCCATTGTAAGTCTGTTTATAATCCAGCAGTCTTGCCTAGGGGGTCAACTGTGGCTTTTTCATTAAAGACCAATTTGATAAAGTAACGAAATAAAACCTGCTGAAATATGGTAATGGTCACCACAAGTGTCAGTCATTTGTCAGCTCAATGCATACAGCTTGTCTCTTTTCTAATATTCAACACAAGGGAATGCTAGGGTGCAAGTTCTCAACCCCATGTGCTAAGCTTCACATTTTAGCACTGCGGCCTCAAAGCGCCAGGGACTTGGGTTCGATTCCCACCTCGGGTGACTGACTGTGTGGAGTTTGCACATTCTCCCCGTGTCTGCGTGGTTTTCCTCCAGGTGCTCAGGTTTCCTACCACAATCCAAAGATGTGCAGGTCAGGTGGATTGGCTATGCTAAATTGCCCATAGCATTAGGTACATTAGTCAGGGGTAAATTTAGGGGAATGGGTCTTGGCGGGTTGCTCTTTGGAGGGTCGGTGTGGACTTGTTGGGCCGAACGGCCTGTTTCCATGGTATAGGGAATCTAATCACGTGTGCATTTGCTTTCCTGACAAAAGGGAAAATTCAAGGGAGGCAAGATAAATCTTGAGAAATCTTGCATCTTTCGAGCTGCAGGGAGTTGACAAAAATTAGGGACAACTAACTGCTACCCATGTCCTAACGAGCTGTACAATGCAAATGGGTTGACACCAGGAGAAGAACACAAAAATGGTTTTGGGTATTTTAAAAAAAAGAGGCTTCTTGCACATTTTTAGAGCAACTTTGATTTCAAACTAATTTTTGCTGTTTTGAGACTCACAGCTAAGTGAAGTACAGCATGCAAGGTGCTTTTAAATGTACAAGAAATACAAAATTCTCCCAGAATTGCAGTTGAGTGGCATTAATCGGCCACAGAAAGGAATTCCATCTAGCTGCTGGATTAGTGTCTAAATTTGATGGTTTGGATAGTTTAATACTGTAACATGAGAAAGAAGGCCAGCTTTATTGAATTTTCAATTTAATAACTCATAAATTATTAGCATTTTTAAAGGAAAAACATAACCTTGTTTTATTTGATCGAATTTTAAATGGTACTGCTGAGATCCTAGAAAGATATATATGGAAGAGATAGGCTGCAAAATCACTCTGACTCTAGGATCAGGGCTCATTTCTGCCAATCAGCACATTCAACCTGTCTATTACCATATTTATCTTTTAATGTGGAATTTATAACTATCTCAGGGACTTTACAACAGGAAAACGTTTGTGGCCAAAATCAAACTAAATATTGGGAGGTTGCACAGTCAGTGGAGTTGGGAATGGGGCTCTGAACTGTAGTATTTTCTGCTTGTTTTCCTCTTTCAATAGAAAGTGTCGCATACAAGGACCACACCAAAATCCTTTCTTCTCTTTTCCCTTTCTTTGAAATCTTTTGCTGAACACCGTCTGTCTGAAAGGAGGACAAGCATGTAAATTATGCCAGACATTTTGTGAGCTTACATTTTCAGTACTGGAGGTGCACACATCACTGACTGACTAAAAAGGGACGAAGGGGGGGGGAAAAAAGGAAACCTAGCAAGGTCAGTAATCTTTCTGAAGAGAGCCAGATTGCTTCAAAGCCAACTGGTGCAGATTTGCTGGCTGCGATTTTTGTTTTTTTGTCCGTTAGCTGGGCCAGACATGGTGGGCAGGGAATACTCACACATCAGTGAGTAGCTGAGAAATATTGAAGAGAACAAAGTGTTTCTAACAGCAGTCGTCATGAAAATGAAATCAAAGAACGTGTTTTTTTAATCATGATTTGTCCTAAAAAGTTCTTTACTTTTGCAACAAAAGGACTGAGTATCTACAAATCCCATTACCCCTACGTAGTGTTGAGATTTCTATGACAATGGCAAAATAGTCGATTTGCAATGTGTGTAAAATTTAATTAGTTTTGTTCTGAAAATAATGCCTTCTTACATACACGTCACTGCTCCTAGTATACCATCAAAAAGATTTTTTTAATGAGCCATTTGATGCTTACTTTTGCAGTATTTTTTCATACATTAAATAATATGACATTCAAAGGCAATTGTACATGTATGCATTGAAATCAAAGAGATGCACTTAGATCTAAAATGTGCTAAAATGCAGAGATGTGTGCAGTCATTAATGTTGATCGGTATTTGGTGTGGGGTAGTATGCATGCTTTTCAGCCTTTTCAATTTTGCTTTATTTATCACGGTAACTTTTAAATTAATCTCTTTGTCCCTTTTAGAGCCAGGGATCATTATTACGTGTTCAAAATTAAGTTTATTGTAATTATCATTAGACTATTAGAACCACTGCCAGCATTAGCTTCTGATTATTGCCTGTTAACACTGCAGGAACTTTGTAAAGTTATATTTCCATCTTATGTTAGCACATGTTTCCACATCAGCCTCAATTACGAGTGACAGAGAATGTCAATAGTAATGAATGTTTCTGCACAGATTACAATTTGATGTTTTCTTTGCCTTTTTCCATTGGCTGTAGTTTTGAAGCAATCTGTTCATTTGTTTCAGATTCTCTCTTCTTTCTTGTTAACCTCTATCCTTCCTCCTGTATGTGCACACTCACATTTGTCCAATATATAATATATATGTAAAAGTGAACTATTAATTTGAACAGACAGCTCAAAGCCCTTTAGAGTAAGAAAGTACATGGAGAAACAATTTAACCCATCATAAAAACATCATAACATAATCATTTATGAGTTACCCATGATGTTATGCCAAACATTCAGAACTTCTGCCAAAACCAGCGCTGAGATTATTTTAATTCAACTGAAATGCTTCTTTATTGCATAATTATTTGTATTGCTTCCTTAATAGCCTAGAGGATGCTTTTCCAGGGCAAACTATCATAAAATGAGAACTAAATAAATGAGATTTTTTAATGACTTCCTTAGGTGCTGTTTGACTGCTTTCCAGTAGCTCTGCAGGACCTCTTTCTATAGCACTGGACCTTTGCCAATCTGACAATCAGCGACTGAACAGACTCTTCTGTTAGAGATTATTTCTAGAGTTTCTTTTTTATTAGGGGACGGGGTTATTTCTGAGCTGAAACAGGATGTCCTGCTGATGTCTCAGGCTGTGAAAGGCTCCATTTTTTTTTCAGCTGTGCAGGCTCTGTAAAAATGGCTTAGCTTAATCCTGGGTACTAGTACATCGAAGCTGCAGATTTCTTTTATAACTGGGATGAATGCAGCCTGGCTTTATGGATGAGCTTTTGTAGCATAATTCGAGTCACTTCTAGCAATAACTTCATGCCCCTTCAAAAGCAATACTTCACAGGCTCAAAGTGGCAACTGAAATTTCACCCCGCGTCTCTCACCACAACTAGAAAATCATTTTGTGTGAAATCAGTAGACAAAAGTTAGTTGCTGTTCGATATGACCAGTGTGACAGGTAAATGAATAAGGGTTGAGGAGGTAATAACTTTAGAAGACTAAAGTCTCACGAGTCCTGGCATTCCACCATCCTGACCACTTTTAACCCCTTGTACCATCTAGCCGCTTTTAAGCAATAAAGGTGATATCAATTATATTTCACTCTAACTGCTGCCACACAGTACCTCTGCTTTAATTGTGGCTGACTAGCTGTCAGGAGGAGGACTTGTGTCAGGTTCTACTGCCTTCCTATTTTATTGTTGTTGTTGCACAGTGTTTTGGGTTAGTAACCAAGCCAAGAACTGCTGTAACTCTGCAGTTAGCAATCCTAAAGGTATTCATGAGTGACAAGCCAGCCCCAGGACACTGCTCTCTGTCAGTGTGTGAGTTATTGAAAGCAGGGCAGTGGTGGATTGACCCAGATGGAATCTCATCAGAATTCAAATCCAAAATCTGCAGCCTCTTTAGCGGGCGTTTATTTTATGATGTTCCCTGAACCAAGAAAGGAGACAACGTTACAGACAACCTGAAATGTTTGACTTCGTACAGTTTGGGCTAATAAGTGTGGAAAATAGGAATGGCACGTACAAATTATAGGAAGACCAATAGATGTTTGTCCACACCAACCCCTCTTGCTTTCAAGGTTGAGATCAACATGGCTATCATTCTCAGTTAAACATTGACTTATTGTTCACAAAACATCATAACATAATTATTGTACAAACATGTTATTTTCCTTTCTGTAGCCTCTGAGTGTTATTGTTTCCGGGGTGGTGTCGCACAATACAAACTTGTGAACTAACTTTCAAAGAAACATCTTAGCCTCCAATTAAAGAGTATACTATTGCTTTTAATAATGCAACCCAGTGTCATATCATTACAAGAGAAGCTGTTTAGAGGAGGCAGGTACAATATCAAGGATCTCGTGTCTATGAGTCAGCAGCTTGCAGTCCCCCAAATACAAATAAAATCACCATAGTTCCACCCTCACGTTGGGGTATGGGTATGGTTTAATGGGAGGGTCACCATGCCTCAGACAAAGGGAGAGGTCGAGGAGGAAAGTCCTTAATTGTAACCTCAGCTGAGACAGGACTTGAGCCCGCACGGTTGTCACTAGTATTGCAAACCAGCCACCCAGCCAACTGAGCTAACTGACCCAGGAACACATTGCAACTCAAGAACAGCAGGGAGGCGCTTCATACAAGGACATAGTAGGTATGAAAATTGTGAAGCTAAAAATGAGGAACCAATTGTCAGGTATTAAGAAAATCCCAATGTTCATTTAGGATGCATAAATCATGCATTCATCAGCTTGATGATTATGATACCATGTCTTCCAGTGGAAGGTGACAGCAATTAAGCTCTGTCCAATCTCT
The DNA here is from genome assembly GCF_004010195.1 of Chiloscyllium plagiosum. Classification (NCBI taxonomy): domain Eukaryota; kingdom Metazoa; phylum Chordata; class Chondrichthyes; order Orectolobiformes; family Hemiscylliidae; genus Chiloscyllium; species Chiloscyllium plagiosum. The sequence continues at coordinate 138,059,937 of NC_057711.1, read as the reverse complement.
GGTGCTTCACTCCACATTGCAACAATTATTGAGGGCCACACTGACTGCTCTTTCTTTATGCATAAACACATTGAAAAAAAATGTGTATTGTAATCCAGATCTGATGCGAAATTATTGTGATCACTATAATAGCCATTATATGACCAAGCAGATACATTGCACTCCTGAAGCCTACTGTTGCAAGAACCCTTTCATTTATACTATTTTGAACAAATTATCCTCCCTTTACTATTTTAATAACGTACCTGAAATTTAACCCCCAGATAGTTTCACCAATTTGAGAGGTGCTAAAGTAACACTTCAATCCTAACTGTATGGTGTGATTAGAAGCTTGCTAGTGAGCTAACCAGGTAGTCTCTGGCCTCAACACAAGTTAAGAATTACCCCAGGTTTCCAAATCACTGCCATTTCAACACACCACCATATTCCCAAGGCAATATTTCTGTCTCAACCCGCTGCAGTGCTCCAACGAAGTCCAATGCAAGCTAGAGAAACAACTTCTCATCTTCCACCCAGATACCTTCCAGCCTCAGGACTTTATTGATTTTCGAATGTGAATACCTCCCTCCATGTTCTACGATTTCTTTAGAGTGCTGTTATCTGCCAGGGTGTTCCAACTATGTTCAAAACCATAAAGAGGAGGCATCACTGTGTAACTTCTAGTAAACCAGCATTGCCTTGGACATTAGTTTAATGGCCTAGGCCTGAACCTGTGGAATTCTCTCCTCAAACCATTGCCTTGAAAACACTTCTCAAAATCCATCTTTCTGACAGTACGTTTTGGTTTCCTAGCCTCCTATCACATACGGTTTGATGCTGAATTCTGTTAACCCTCCTGAGAACTACTTTTGTATACTTTACCACATTAACAGTGCTGTATAAGTAAGTAGTTCGTAATAACAGAATATTGAGCATTAGATCATTACTTTGTCGCGTCAAGCATTAACCTTTGGTTCATGAAATGCAAAGCATCTCAGCCTGTATTTTAATCCATTGGGTTGATTTACTGAAGGCACCCTATTTATTTGTCAACTTTACTGATATCATATAATATCATGGTTGCCTGATATGCATTGCCAGGTGGCTGAGATTTCCCACTTTGAGCTCTCTGAATGAAAACTTAAAGCAAGGACATGACAATTAATGGAGAAAGACAGATTCTGCAAAGGTGGCACCAACGCTCAAGTTGACAGGAAAGTACTGAAATGTTTTCTGAGTAGAAAATAAAAGAGGAAGACTCAGATTTATATTGTGCCCTTCATGACCTCAAGGCATTCCAAAGCTCTTCACAGCCACTGATGTCGGGTGTAGTCACCGATCCAGAATCATACACCAAGCTGCTACAAATACAGATGAGATAATGATCAAGACAGCACAGAAGAAACTTTTCTGCTCAAGTTTCTTAATTCTACTGCACTTCGAAAATTTGTGCCCTCTGGCATGTAGCATGATGCCTGATTGAGAATCACTCAGAGTCTGATAGCGATTTTATCTTGAACTAACATTGAGGAATTTTAGAGCAGTAAGTGATAATTTCTAAAAAGAATTAATGTATTAGTCATATTCTCATGGTTTTTATTACAGAAGACCAACTACTTTGCTAAGATATCTCATCTACATCAAATAAAACAGCAAGTTTCAATATCTTGTTCTTGCTTGAAGAATGGGTAAATGTCAATGGCAATCTTCACCTTGTAGGTATCATAAAGATAATATCAAGCTCCTCTTAAGTAATATGTACACTGATGTATATAACATTCTGCACTTTGGCTCCATTTAGGAATAACAGGTAATACTAAAAAGAGGCTAATGGTGGTTGTGTTGCACTGGTCTCTTGAACATTTAAAAGGGATTAATTTTGAGAATTACTATATAAATCTACACAGAGGGTTAATGCAGTGCATGAACTCATACATTACGTTATGACATAGTTTCAAACTTGGAAACTTGGAATGTTGGACAGGCGTGCTAAACCTGATTATAACCGCATGTCAGCTTCTGCACTGCATGGCATTCTCTGCACATCCATCTGCTGCTCCCTACTCCACAGGACAGCTGTTACCTTTCTCCATTTTAAGCTGTTCGGCAAAACCTCAGCCCCAAGATGAAAGTCCATTGGTTTTATGGATTGCATTCTAGAAGCACCACATTTGACAATTTTCTGTTATTAATGAATAAAACAATTGATGAATTAGATGTCAAATAAAGCACCCCAACTCACAAGAAGTGTTCTAATTACATTAGCTTTCTATTATAAGAGACAAATAAATTCCTGCGATTTGGACGTGTCACATGTTAAAAGTGTGCATTTATCACAATTACGAATTAGCACTTGGTTTGTAGTACACCGAAACCTGTTTGGAATCAAACCTCCCTGACCTGTGAAGAACAGAATATTGTCTATAATCACGTTGATTAATCTCAAAATAGTAACCACTTGTATGATCAGTTCTTGAAATCAGTGTTACCTACAGATATGACGGGTGTATCGCAGAATGGAGATCATTAGAATGGAGATTTATAGCAGAGGCTGCCAGCTCTCCATTGCCAGCAGTGGTGCCTGCTATCAGCCATACATTATAGTCTACCCAGAGAATTGATGCTGGACCAGCACAGACAGGAGTGTCAAGTGTGACTTGGGTATGGGGAGCTGTTCATTGGTGAGGGGGAGGGGAGGGCAGTCAGATGCAAGGGCAAAGAGGCAGCAGCAACCCCCTCCCCTCCTTGCATGAGCCAGGTCCCACAAGTAGCAGTGAGTGCCTGTTAATGAGAAAACTCCAACTGAAACTTACCTCCTTCACCAATCCTCTTCCAGGAGGCCACAGGCAAATCAGCATTCACTGAGCAGTCTTCGGGAGCCACAGGAGACCCTGTGCAACAATGAGTCTCCAAGTAAACGCTAAATTCTGGTGGGCTCCGAGACAATTTGCTTTCAGTGGCTCTGATATGATCAGACTTGGCATCTCACCAGCCACAGGTGGGATCCCCTTTCCCATACCTAACTAAAACGGGCACAGTTTTCCAATTCAGGAATTGGACGTGTGTAATCCCGCCTGAGTCTCTCGGGCCCACTGCTATCACGCCCACTCCCACAGTCTCACTTAAAGCTTTTTCAGACTCCAGACAGTAGCGGGAAACCAAGTAGAGGCAGTGCTGATGAAGACGTACTGTTGCTTGATTTCATTTTGGAATTTCCAGCTTAAAAGCAGAGGGATGCCTGAAGAGAATAGCATAGATGTGCGGTTTGCACACTCAGGCATACCAAACACAAATACATCGCCAGAGAGCAAGGGTAGCATAGGTCCCAATTCACCCCAGGGTGAGATCACATATGGGTTCCATTGCAGCAGACTCAGAAAAGGAACTCATTGTGCCAGGCTACAGAAAAATGGATAAAAATTTGAAGGCCTATTTGCATTGCAAAACAAGCAGTTTCCAAAAGTCCATGTGTAGATACTGGGTGCTCAAACCGAAATCATGTAGCTCCAACAACACTCAAGGATTTTGACACCATCTAGAACAAAGCAACCTGCTTGATTGGTTATGGATGGGGGTCCAGTAATTCCCTCCACCACCAATGCTCAGTAGCAGCAATGTGCACCATCTACAAGGTGCATGGCAGAAATTAATCAAGGCTCCTTCGACAACAACTTCCATCTTGAAGGACAAATGCAGCTGATACATGGGAATACCACTACTAGCAAAATCCTGACCAAGCCACTCTCAATCCGGACTTGGAATTATATCAGTTTTCATCAGTGTTGTTGGATTAAAATTCTGGAACTCCTCCCTAATATCATCGTGGGTCTACCTCCACCAAATCTCTGCAGAGGTTCAAGAAGGCAGCTCACCACCTTCTCATAGGCAAGAAAGGAGAGGCAATAAAAGCTGGTCCAGCCAATGGTGGCTACATCCCATGAGGGGCTAAACAAATGCAAGTTTAATTTGCAGTGTCTGTTATATGCTGATTTTGCTTTTTGCCTTGTGGCCAAGAGACCAATTGGATATGATTTGATTTACTTATTATCACATGTATTTATTACAAATACAATGAAAATTGTTGTTTAGTGTCGCCACTCTGCAGCACCATCTTAAATCCAGGAAATAAACCAAAACACAGAAAAATACAGCAATGATATTCATCTTATGGTCTTATCTCAATAAAGGGAGGTGAAGTTTGGAACAGGTCCCACTTCTAGCCTAGTGAAGAGTCTGGATTCAGGCTCCTTCCACTCCGAGGTAATGACTGAGGTAATGCACTGGGGAATGAGATGTTGAGGTTACCAGTATCATACATTTATTAATTTTTTCAAATACAGCCTAAGCTCCTTTTGTTATTGCCTTCCCCTCTTACCTGTGCCTCTGCTCCCCAGCACTGCGATCATCAGTGCCATCATTATTAGGTTACCATTATTGCCCAGTTGCCAACCTGTAATTTACTTTGTTAGCTGAAATGCAGTTGGCACAGTGGAGAGCCACAAACTGAAGATATCATGTCTGCTTTTCTTTTAAAAATTTGCAAAAATATACTTTTATTCACAAAACATCTTTATCTGCATTCATTGCTACTAAAGCAATACTGTACACAGTCTTTGCATTTCAAAAGAAACAAACACTAGAATTTAACATCTCCTGTAGTTGCCAAAACCAAAGGCATTACTTATCCAAGCAGGAGACCATTTACATACATCAAGGCGGTGAGACGGTCTGTTAACTGGACAGACTTCACTTCAGCAGGAAGGCCTCAAGACAGTGGTCTTTCCCCACTGCCTCTTGGCAGCAGCTGCTGCAGGCTTCAGTGCGTCCCTCAGCACGTAGTCCTGGACCTTGAACACTCAGTCAAGGTCAGCTCTTTATACTGGAAGACCAACTGGTTTCGGGCAGATGGAAGAGAGTCTTTCATTGAGTTGATGGCTGTCCAGGTGTAGTCAGTGATTGTCTTGGTGAGAATCCTGGGGAACAGACTGTAGAGCTCAGTGCCCTATGTCACGGAATTGCTTGGGATGAACCTCAATAAAAATCACTGTGCCTCTCTCCATGCCTTCTTAGCAAAGGCCCATTCCAGAACGAGATGGGTGACAGTCTTTAACCGCCACCCCCCTGCGCCCCCCAGCGGGTTGCTACAAGGACAGTGTGCACTGGCGCAGAGAGTCCAGGTACAGATGGACAGGCAGTGCCCATCTCACCACCTGCTGCTTGTTACAAGATTCTGACAATGGGGCATTCTGCCAAATGAATTTTTCAGTCTGCTCAGGGAGCGACCCAACAGAATCCACCCAAATATATTGCTGTTCCTTCCCTATAGCTGGGTCATAATCCCAAAATGCCCTTCCTGTTGGCATTGTGGCTGTACCTACTCCAAATGGATTGCAGTGGTTCAAGAAGGCAACTCAATTACCTCTCAGGGATGTGCAATAAATGTTTTCTCAGACAGTGAAAGAGAAACAAATTCCTTAGAAATGTTAACAAAGACAAAGTACTGCGGATGCTGGAATCAGAAATGAAAATGGAAATTTCTGGAGAAATTCAGCAGGTTTGGCAGCATCTGTGGAGAGAAAACAGAGTTAGTGTTTCAGGTCTAGTGAGCATCCTTCAGAGCTCCAACTCCTTCTAGATATTGTACTGTTCTCAAAATGGAATGGCAATCTGGATAAACAATGTTTCTGTTTTAAATCAAGTATTGTAAAAACATTTTCCCATTTTGTTAAATTAGTTAATATGGAGAAGCATTAAGATGATATAATTTAAACAATTTTCCAACTTCTGATTCATTTTAAGAATGTGCTTTCAAGAGGTGACGATGCAGAGAGGAAACAGTTGAAATTTCCAGATAAGAAATAATCTGAACCAAATCTGTCTTTACATGGTTAGTGAAAATTAATGACCCATCTCAATAGCTGTATTGCAGTATTACTTGCTGTCAATGTCAAAACAATTAAGCGGCAAACCTTCAAGTCATGCATCAAAATGATAAATCTGTTACTTAACCAAATAGAATTTTACATCTCTCTGAACCTTTTTATTGTTTACTTTGCAATAACATTTTATTGCTTTTTTTATACATTAAATATAAAGGCAAAACACATGTTGAGCGAGCCCAGAAGCTGTTCTACATCATTCCGAAGGAGCAACCAATTCCTTCAGACTTGTCCGCTATTTGTGGAAAATTATTTCAACAGTTTATTCAATCCCAAAGCAACCTGAAGTACACACACTCTTGGGCAAGGTGGCAGATTATGGCAGAAAACAGACAGACAGAGTATGATCAATTGCCTATTTAAAATGTCTACAATGTTGACTTTTTTTGCAGAAGTGGACTGCTGCAATTTTAAAAAGTTAATAGTAATTCATTTTTTTTCTATTAACAATGAATGACATTTTTTTCAAAATTTTGATCATAAATTGTGTGCTGGTTGATTATGTCATGTATTAAATAATGATATAAACATTACGGAGAGCCAACTTATGGACATTTTCCATTAACAGTGTACAACACAACAACAGCCAGTCAAGGATAATAATGTCCAATTCCTGTTTTTTATTTAAACTCTGACTGTTTATAGTATAATTTCAGGTTGTGAAATTCATAAAAGTTTTATTACCTATTTTGTAAGCTTATTACGCATTCCTTCAATTTACTCCCATTCTGCCTGTTTTTAAAAAATGATTTAAAAATGCTTGCCAAGAACTATTTGTGTTACATCAACTCTCAATTCATTCAGAAATAAATCAAAACGTTTGCTTCGCATCTAAGTTTGTGGAACCAGATTGCTCATATCAAATTTGAAATATAACATGATGATACTGGCACCAATCTATGAACTAAACTGAAACTGATAACTCCCTTAGAAACAGTCTGTGGAAACAAATCTCTCTGCAACCAGCACACTTAATATTAACAAGTCATCCCTAAGCTTGAAGCCATCTGATAGACTTCACAGTCTTTTGGAGGAGCAGATTTAAAAACAGGTGTAAATCTAATTGTACAGAATAACTGCAGAACATGAAAAGAGTTAAGAAATATTTGCAAACAGTAAGGATTGCAGATGCTGGAAGTCACAATCGATAAAATGTGGAGCTGAAATAGCACAGCAGTTCAGGCAGCATTGGAGGAGCATTTCATTTTATTCTGGAGTTGAGTTCAACATAAAATGTATGAGTAGATATCTTACATGGGGATGTAGCTCAGTGGTAGAGTCTTTCTTCGCATGTATGAGGTCTCGGGTTCAATCCCCGGCGTCTCCGCAGATTTTGGGGTGGCATGGTGGCTCAGTGGTTAGCACTGCTGCCTCACAGCACCAGGGTCCCAGGTTCGATACCAGCCTCGGGTGACTGTCTGTGTGGAGTTTGCACAATCTCCCCATGTCTGCGTGGGTTTCCTCCCACAGTCCAAAGATGTGCAGGTCAGGTGAATTGGCCATGCTAAGTTGTCCATAGTGTTAGATGCATCATTCAGAAGGAAATGGGTCTGAGTGGGTTACTCTTTGGAGGGTCAGTGTGGACTGGTTGGGCCAAAGGGTGTGTTCTCACGCTGTAGGGAATCTAATCTCAGGTAGCTGTTGGCACCTCATGTTATGGAGAAGTGGGACTTATGAAAATGGTTAGAGATACTGCTAATTTTGAGCAGTGCCTATGGTCCTGTGGCTGAGTTATTTAGATTGGCTTAACATATGATCATATTATACATGCAAGAAATTCATTTAAATATTAAATTACGGTAAGACCAGACCTTCATGCAGGCGATACATGTTGTACTTATCTGGCTTATATGAAATGGATGCTAACGCGAAATCAAAAACCATTTCAAGGAACAACTGCATTTGTCCTGTAATGCCTCCCAAGATTGGACTTGGATGGCAGATCTCTAAATGTTTCACAATTGCTCTCTCAGGTTTTCATGATGTTAGCAAGAGTCCCTAATGATGACAAAATGCTATGGTGCTCAGGAAACATTCTTCATTTATAAACAGTTTAATGGCACTTAATGGTAAGGTCCTAGGGAATGTTGCTGATTCATAGCTCCTTGAAGGTGGAGTCACAGGTAGATTGGATATAGAAGATGATGTTTGGTATGTTTTCCTTTATTGGTCAGAGTATTGAGTACAGGAGTTGGGAGATCACGTTGCGGCTGTACAGGACATTGGTTAGGCCACTGTTGGAATATTGCATGCAATTCTGGTCTCCTTCCTATTGGAAAGATGTTGTGAAACTTGAAAGGATTCAGAAAAGATTTAAAAGGATGTTGCCAGGGTTGAGGATTTGAGCTATAGGGAGAGGCTGAATAGGCTGGGGCTCTTTTCCCTGGAGCATCAGAGACTGAGGGGTGACCTTATAGAGGTTTACAAAATTATTGATTAGATTAGATTACAGTGTGGAAACAGGCCCTTCGGCCCAACAAGTCCACACTGACCCGCCGAAGCGAAACCCACCCATACCCCTACATTTACCCCTTACCTAACACTACGGGCAATTTAGCATGGCCAATTCACCTGACCCTGCACATCTTTGTGACTGTGGGAGGAAACCAGAGCACCCGGAGGAAACCCACGCAGACACGGGGAGAACGTGCAAACTCCACACAGTCAGTCGCCTGAGTCGGGAATTGAACCCGGGTCTCTGACGCTGTGAGGCAGCAGTGCTAACCACTGTGCCACCGTGCCGCCCACGAAACTAAATCTGTGATCAAATCATAGGGCTGACTCCCATTAGGGAGGGTCACCACACCTCAAGCAAGGAGAGAAAGTTCTTCACAGTAATTATGAGGGGCATGGACAGGGTAAATAGGCAAAGTCTTTTCCCTGGGGTCGGGGGAGTCCAGAACTAGAGGGCATAGGTTTAGGGTGAGAGGGGAAAGATATAAAATATACCTATGGGGCAATCTTTTCACGCAGAGGGTGGTACGTGTATGGAATGAGCTGCCAGAGGTAGTGGTGGAGGCTGGTACAATTGCAACATTTAAATGGCATTTGGATGGGTATATGAATAGGAAGAGTTTGGAGGGATATGGGCCGGGTGCTGACAGGTGGGACTAGATTGGGTAGGATCTGGTCGGTATGGACGGGTTGACCGAAGGGTCTGTTTCCATGCTGTACATTTCTATGACTCTAAGACAGTTGCCATAATTCTGAATCTCAAGGCTCTGCAACTGAGGAAATATGCCAATTAATCCACCAGCAAGTCGGATGCTGCATCTCCACATGATTCTGCTTCATTCTCTGTGATTCATCCAGTGTTCTTTCATTAATCTAACCACCCAAATCTCAAGGATAGATATAACTGTGTTGGTACTCATCATTGATGAAATACTTGACACAGTACTGTGTGCTATGGGTTAAAACGTGCTTGTTCCCGTGACTGTTACACAAATACTTATTTTATAGTTGTGCATCATATCATTGTGCTGAAAATCCATGTGTGTGAATGAATTGTGCAAACTTGAATAAACAAGTGAAGAAAGATTAAATGCCAACATCCGGTAACTTCGAACTGGCCCCACTCTTGTTTTAAATTGGCAAAGGATATAAAGATATTAAATTCACCTTCACTCATTGATACTGCATTTAGCTTTATATCTTTGAACATTTTAATTAGTAGGGATGTTATCATGCCAGTCCACTTGGTTACACACATCTTAGAATGTTTGGAAAAAGCTCAGCAGGTCTGGCAGCATCTGCAGTGAGGAATCAGAGTTAATATTTTGGGGTCGAGTGACCCTTCCTCAGAACTGCTGAAGTGTTCTCGCTCTGCGTGGTTCTGAGGAAGGGACACGCGACCAGAAACGCTAACTTTGATTTCTCTTCACAGATGCTGCTAGACCTGCTGAGCTTTTCCAACAATTTCTATTTTTGTTTCTGATTTACAGCATCTGCAGTTCCTTTGGTTTATATCTTTAAATGCACGTTTGACTGATTCAGTTTTCTTTGAACTTATCAGAAAACTATTTAGATCTGCTTAACCCAGGGAACTTTGTTCAGGTATTTATCAAAAGATCTTGGTTAACATTTTGATGATTCTATCTGAAGTCTTCAATCAAGGGTAATCAAACCACATAACTGTTATAGATAGAAAGAAAGGAAAAATAACTGGATTTTTTATTATTAATACAAGAACTCTAATTACTGAACTCTAATTTCCCTCAAGGAGGTGGTGGTGGTGAGTTGTATTGAAGCACTGTCAGAATACTTCAATAGTTGTGAACTATGAACTGTTTTCTGCTGCGTGGGGAGATTGAAATAGAAAGAGTCATGTTTACCAACTACTGTACTGTAGAAAATTTGCTTGGCAGCTAAAGTACAAGTCAAAGTTGAGTAAAATCTGCTGACGTCTGAAAACAAGAAGGATTTTGTAAATGTGTGGACCAAAAACTCTAGTGGAAACAAACATGAAAAAAGTTTCCTATTAATTCTTTACGTATACTGCAAACCTTCCTTGATGTCTGGACAAATCAAAACACCGTGGGATGCAACTACAAATCTAGTCTAAAATGCAGGAGCAAAATAAACATGCACAAAAAATTAAGATAGTCTCAAAAGGTAACAACAACATAGAAAAAGCGTTTTCTGGATTAGTGGTGCTGGAAGAGCACAGCAGGTCAGGCAGCATCCGAGGAGCTGTGCTCTTCCAGCCCCACTAATCCAGAATCTGGTTTCCAGCATCTGCAGTCATTGTTTTTACCCAGCATAGAAAAAGCAACTATGTGCCACATGTTCCATATTCTGTCAAAGATTCTGGTCAATTTAAAAATAACTCCAATTTTTCCTTGACAGAAATACAATGAAATACTGGTTAACATACTAATTTTATTTCAGTAACCACCTTAAATGTAGTAGACAATAATAAATTGAAGGCTTACTTCAGGACTCTTAAGTAGAGATGCAGGTAGTACTTATGAAATGAAAAGTTTACACAGGCAGTTTCCAAACTCAGTGCGGATATGCTATTGTAATATCAGTTTCAAAACTGAGAGATTGTTGGATTTGAAAATTTGCCTGAATTAAGTTTGTAAGATGTGGCCCAAAGAAACCCCGCTTCCAAGTTCATTTTATCTCCCTTCTGTGTTTGATTTCTCTTGTGCAAGGGTATAGGTAAATGCTGAATAGATCAAATTTTTAAAACTTCTGTGCACTATGGATAGTTCCACAGATCCCATCTTGGGTTCAATGTAAGGCATGAGTTATATGTAGCCAGAAGTCACACGACACCAGGTTCTAGTCCAACAAGGTTTATGTGAAATCACAAGCTTTCAGAACGCTGCTCCTTCATCAGGTGAAGTGACTTCATCCAGTGGAGGACCTGCGCTCCGAAAGCTCGTGATTTCAAATAAACCTGTTCGAGAATAACCAAGTGTCATGTGACTTCTGACTTTGCCCATTCCAGTCCAATACCTGCACCTCCACATCATGAGTTATATGATTACATAAAGGTTGCAGTTAGGTGGATCTGGAGAATTTTAGGAAGTTAATATTTTTTAATTAGGTTGCAGTTATTCTTCCATTTCCATGCCAAAAATAAAGTGGTCTTGGATGCACTGGGGGATATTGCAATTAATTTGAAGCTTTTACAGGATAGTGTTTAACTCCAACCTGGTGTGAAGCTTAATTTCAAAGAGATCTAAACGGAATGTACTGGAGTACTTAGGAACCTTAAAGATGTTGAACAATTTTGTTTTAATGTTAAGAGGAAACAGATGCTGCTCCCTTTCCCTCTTAACATTAAAAAAAAGCCACAGAGTGATGTCAAACAACGTATAGGCAGAGCTGTATAACTATCAGTAAGATTTAGATCCCAGCGCTAAAAGAGTGTAACAGCAACCTTAAGGTTGCTAAGTGTAAATGTACAGTAAGTGTAGTATTGGTTAAAATATTGGAAAAGAAGCATATCAATTCATTATTTAATGTTGAATAGAGAGTTGTAAAGCAAAAGAAAAAGTAGTTTGACTAGGTTCTGTATGAATAATTCCAATAAATTCGATACATAAACCAAAATGACATGGGAAGCCAGATACCTTCAATGGACTTTTCTTATATTTTCCTAACTTTTGACATTCATTAGAAAACATCAACCGGAAAAATATTAATTTTGAACGTTGGATTTTACTAAAGGACCCATGAGACGATAAAGAAAGACAAAAGCATTATGTTTATGATTGTTCTCAGAGCAATGGGAGAAACACTAACCCTGTCAAAGTAAGTGAGCCTGTGTTGCAATGGAATTTTTTTTATGATTTAAAGTTTAGCAGAAGTTAAAATGAAAGCATTTGCAAAAAAAAGGTAGGATAAAATCTGTTCTATGCATTTTCAGATTCAGTAACACTCAAGTCTGCTAATAGCATCTTCCTCTAAAGTCTCCAAGACTAAGCCATCTTGCTGCACTTACCACTCTTCAGACCACCCACATAGATTTACATACAAAAACCACATGTGTGAGGAATGTCTGCTGTTAATGGAAATCAATATCAGCATTACGACCCTATTATATGCACAGACTGGCTTTCAGACAAGATCACTTGTTTCATCTTTTGGGTACCTTTGGTTAGTTTTATGTGGCTGCACATAAACACAATTTACTGTGCTGGTTTTCTTATCAGATAAAGTCTGATTCTAACAAAGAATAATGTCTGCTTGAAACCTAATATCAATTATTTGTCAATTCATTTAACTACTTCTTGACATATTGATTGTAGATGAGAATATAACACTATACAGTGTATTTCACAACACTTGATTCTTGTGAAGGTAAACATTAATTGAGCACATTGCTAATGGGCCAGAAGGTATTCTTAGCTGTGATCTCCTGGGCTAATGTGAAGGCTGCTCTCCTCTTTTAGCAAGAGAAACGAACATATTGCTTCCACAATAATGTTTTAATATTTCAGGTAACAAGGATTTTGGGTTTACTTCAGAAGTTGTTTCAAAATTTAAGTATTCAACGCCATCCACTTCCTTCGAACAAGCTAAAATTTTCATTTTGTAATTAAACTGAATGTTATCGATTACATTACCTTTCTGCCTGTAGTTTATATTCATCTTCTGTCTCCAATTGTATTAAGTTTTGCCACCAAACAGAACATTGACCTGCTGCAGTGAAAACATCGTATTGTGGATCTTACAAATCCAATCATGCAGGCTAGAACAGGAATAACCTACCACGGTCACTGATACCAGGTGGTGGGTGGAAGAACTCAAAGACATATATTATCTGTTATATTCAGAGGACATTGTAACTCTGAATGATGTCAATGTTTGCTAGCGATGGCCATAGTTGACTCTAGAGTAAACTCTGTGACATAGTCATTATATATGTCAAATATTTCCACTGTAGCAGCTTGCAGGATATGAATCTAATGCTATGGTAATGTTTGGAAATTAGTTTGAGCCAAAAACTAGCTCAAGTCCATTTCTCAAAACATGTAGCACATCAAAATGATCTATGCTTTTTAGATGGAAGCAGGACCACCCTTAGGAGTTGGTTTCATGCCAGGGCCACTATTATTTACCACTGGAACCTCAACTAAATCCCCTCTTTAAACAATCTATACTTGCTTGTATTTAATCCATTCTCCCTTGCTAGTTGTTATTCTGTCTGGTCTTAATCGTTCAGTTACTCTTTGCACAGTGAACAATAATTATGCCACATTGAAATATGCAGCATTTGTACATGTTAATAGATGGATAAGACCTGGCAATGCAGGACTGGTGGCACATAAACAAGAATTTTTCATGGACATTTTTGTTGTAATGGTTTCTGTTTTTCTCTTGACCAATAAAAACGTGATAATATGTATTTCCATTGGTTAATTTTGTTCCCTCTTCTCCATTTCATCATTCAGAGTTCGTGCTGTCAATTCAGAGCACACTGGAAATTGCAAACATCTCCAGGATTGTTGCCAATGCCAAACTGGACCCAGACAGGAGATGCTCAAGCACAATTGCTAAAGAACCCCCAATGATCCTCCCCTGGACACAATTTGGGCAGCTTAGCCACTCAGCAGAAACCAGGTGCGAAATTGAAGCTTGCTGTTTCATGGAAGCAGGCTTTAGTGCATCCGAATATCTTGCCATCCAGTTAACTAAAATGGCAAAAATGAGTTTTAAAATGTGTACGTTAATCTTCGGTTTCATAAACAAGTCTTTGGAAATAGTTGCTTGCAGGTGCTAGAGCATAACAGTTAATTTCAAAAACAGAGCAAAAGAGACAAGTTAAGAGTGCTCAACTTAAAATATTTCTAATTTTATTCCCAGTTGATTAAACTAGAAACTATTCACTTTCCTGTTAAATGCATTCATATCAGTTTTACGACTTTAGCGACAAAAGAATAAACTTTGAGCTGTGTAATGGATCTTCGCTTAGTCAATTCGGTGACAGATATGTGAATTGATTTGTTGCGACCATCCTCCTTTTCGGTTGGGATCTTAAAGTCTTTATTGACCTCACATGATGAAAGAAAGCCAGTTGGTTATCTAACAAGAGGCGGCTATTGGCTGAAAATGTAGTTGATTACATGACACCAATCAGGTGTAGACATTGTTACTCATACTATAATAGGCCCATTGCTTCAACCTCCAGACTTGTTCTCACACCCATGACACATAATATCATGATGTTGGGCACTGTTGAATACACTTCTCAGCATTAACCTTTCAAAGACCAGCGCCACATTCTGCAACTCCTCCAAGCTCTTTTTTTAACCCATTATTAATATTGATACATTCATGTATCTAACTACATTTGTCAATGTCCAATTCAAATCCCTCATCACTTCAATTCTCTGACTTTACAAATTTAGATGGTCTGGTCATTCCAATACTCTGCCAAAATGCAGGCTCTTCAAACCTGGAAGTTTGATAGGTCTTTGGTCTGAAGACTATTGACCTGCTCCACAGCTAACTGAAGGAGGAGCAGCCCTCTGAAAGCTAGTACTTCCAAATAAATCTGTTGGACTATAACCTGGGGTTGAGAGATTTTTTGACCTTGACTCTGTTCTAGACTGTGTAAGATCTGTAAATCCGCTTTAAATCAGAGGACCTTTATCTCTTGGATTTCGTTTTACAGAGGACATACTACCTGCTGATCCAGGTGATTACTCCATTGCATCATCAGGAGCATTTTTCATTTCATGTATTCCATTTGCAGAGGAATGCTGCTCTGTTGAAACATGTACTGTCTTTCTTGCAATGTCCTGGATTTCTGCAGCAGGCAACTTCATCTCTTAAATAGCATCCTGAATCTCTGAGCCAGGAAATCTCTATTTAATGGGATTTGGATCTCTGATCAAGGCATTTTCTTTTGACCATGTCTTGGACCTGTAAGGCTTGCTCTTCCCAACTCAATTGCGTACTCCATGACTTATGTGCAGTTCATCTTTAATTTGTGGGAACAACTACTATTTCTCAAACTGAGAGCAAATTTGTTCTTAAGTATATAGATTCTTTACTTCCAGCTGTTGATTAAGTTGGATGCTTGCATTCACCTCTTCTGGTTGATTTACTGGCGAACTCAATTTGTTCTCTTCCCCACTCAAACCACTGGAAGATTATTTCCTGCTTGGCATGACCTCTGTCATACAGTCATACATCACGGAAACAGGCCCTTAAGTCCAATCAGTCCATGCCGAACCAAATCTCAAACTAAACTAGTCCCACCTGTCTGCTGCTGGCCCATATCCTTCCGAACCTTTCCTATTCATGTATCCACACAAATGTCTTTTAAACGTTGTAATTGTACCCACATCCACCACTCTCTCAGGAAGTTTATTCCACACACAAACCACCCTGTGTGGAAAAACTTGCCTCTTTTGTCTTTTTTAAACCTCTCTTCTCACACCTTTAAAAAATATGCCCCCAGTCTTGAAATTCCCCATCCTTGGGAAAAGACAATACTTCTCATTATTTTATAAACTTCTATCAGGTCACCTCTCAACCTCCTACGCTCAAATGAAAAAAGTCCAAGCTTTTCTTTATAACGCAAATCTTCCATACCCGGTAACATCCTGAGTGATCTCTTCTGAACCTCTCGAGCTTGATAAAATCCTTCTTATAACTGAGTGACCAGAACTGGATGCAGCATTATAGAAGAGGCCTCACCAATGTCCTGCAAAACCTCAATATAACATCCCAACTCCTACACTCAATGGACTGATCAATGAAGGCAAGTGTGCCGAACGCCTTTTTAACCATTCTGTCTATATGTAATGCAAGCTTTAAAGAATTATGCACCTGCTCCCTTAGGTCTCTCTGTTCTACAACACTACCCAAGGCCCTAACATTAATTGTATAAGCCCTGCCCTTGTTCACTTATCATTTTTCTTAAAAAAATGGGGAAATGAAACATTCTACATGAAATAGCATCTTCTCAGCAACTAGTGTGATATTCCAGTCTGCTGTAATGATTTGTTCCCCAGGCAGTATTGGTATGTGAATAACTGCAGGCAAAGACTCATCATTTAGCTGAAGTGGAATTATATTGCTCAGTAGCTTTGCAGCTCTTCCCAATACTGCTGATTCTTGTTTTCTGAATTTTCTTCAATGATGCTAAGAATGAAAAGTATTTATGCCAATCCTACGTAGTTGCAGGTTTCCATACTGCTGACCATATTAAACATATCTGATATGCCAATATAGTGAATTTGCATTCTGTATTCAGAAGGGACCGTGCTGTGAATCTAAAAGGACAAATAAAATCTCCCTGTTGACCTGAAATGGATCAAAGTTGCGACATCAACTTGGGGGTGTGGTGTAGATGGGGGTGTGGA
>NC_057711.1:138039819-138042931 GCF_004010195.1 Chiloscyllium plagiosum | reverse complement strand
AGAGCTGCGTTTGACGGCGGCATTTGCGGGACAGGCAGATCCCATTTGATGTCTGGGTGGGGGGGGTGGTGGGGGGGGTGGTGGGGGGGGTGTGGTGGTTAACATTGCAGCACAGATAGAAGATTGGTTGGTTGGCAAAAACAGAGAACTTGTATAACTGGGTCCATAAGACAGACATCGAGCAGAGTCGGCCATTCAGCCCCGTAGCTGACATTGTCTTGATTGGTGTTCCTCCCTGGCTATTTCTTCAACAGTTGTAACATTCCTGTCTCCACTGTGACCATTTTCCTACTGAGTCTAATAAGCTTAACACCTCTCTATTTTAAGATGATTATGGTGACGACACCATTGATACTCAAGAATGGAAATTCTTGCTTGTGAAGTATATAAACAGTTTTTTTTTAAATAGAATCCCTACAGTGTGGGGAGAGGCCCTTCGGCCCAACAAATCCAAAGAGTATCCCACCCACACCCATTCCCCTACACTTACCCCTGACTAATGCGCCTAATCTGCAAATCCCTGAACATCATGGGCAATGTAGCATGACCAGTTCAACTAACCTGCACGTATTTGGACTGCAGGAGGAAACTGGAGCACCTGAACAAAAACCGTGCAGACATGGGGAGAATGTGCGAACTCCACACAGACAGTCACCCCATGCTGGAATTGAACCTGGGTCCCTGGCGCTGTGAGGCCATAGTGCTAACCACTGAGCCACTGTGCCACCTCACATTCTTCTCCTATCTGACAGCACACATTTTGCAGAATGCCATTAATCTTGTGAGCTATACCATCTGGACCACATAATTTCACTGTTATAAACCAACAAATGTTTCTTCAATAAGGTATACTGTGCTAATATAACAATACAACTCTGTAGCAAGCTTAAAATTAGTGAGCAATCTATTGACAAATATTTTCTTGGCCAAATTCCTTATTAGGTTCATTTATTTTCCCCAAGGAATTCCTTTGCATTTTCCTCTATTGTACCTCATTAGCTTCTTTGTACAGTTAGCTGCTTGACTTTTTGCTACTCTGTAACTGTGTCTACTTCCAATCATCTTCTGGAAATGACCTACTGTGTTAACGAAATAGTCATTATTTTTAAATAGATGGGCACCACTTGTGAGGTTACCTTGCTCAACAACATTGTCATAAACTGTTTGAATAGGCCAGACAGCAGACTCTATGTACTTGTTTCATCCTTTGGACTTTTGTTCTGTATGAATGGAATAGCTTCTGCTGATATCCTGTGATCCAGTTGAATCTCTCAAGGTAAGCTCAGTGGTTAGCACTGCTACCTCACTGCCTCAGGGATCTGGGTTTAATTCCACCTCAGACAACCATCTGTGTGGAGCTTGCATGCTCTCCCTGTGTCCGTATTTGTTTCCTCCCACAGTCCAAGGTTAAGTGGATTGGCCATGCTAAATTGCCCAGTGATCCAGGGATGTGCAGGCTAGGTGGATTAGCTATGGGAAATGCAGGGTTACAGGGATAGCCTAGGCAGGTGGTTCTGAGTGGGATGTTGTTCGGAGGTCCAGTATGGACTTGATGGGCCAATTGGCCTGCTTTCACTCTGTAGGGATTCTATGATTCACAAGAATGTCTTTGTTGCTTCCAGACTTCTGTTTTACTCAACGTCTGAATGGCTTCTTGCAAAGTCAAATCTTCTTCAGACTATAATAAATCTGAGAAGCTCTCATCAATAATTCTAATAATAATTAAGCCCCTTATTATTTTAGTCTTCAAATCTTCAGCGTCTCATTTTCCCACTAATCTATTGCGATCATTAATGAAATTGCCTATGGATGCTCTGGGATATTTGGAGTATTGGGTTCAAATTTGGGCCTTACTTAAGGAATAACGTTCAAGCTCTGGAGACCTCAAATGGAAATTTACAAGAAAGACACCAGGAATAATGGATCTTAGATACAAGGAAAGATTAGAAAAATTGAGATTATTCTCCTCGGAGCAGAGAAAATTCAGAAGTGACCTTGCTGAGGTGTTCAGCTTTATGAACAATTGGACAGGGTAAAGAAGGACATTGTGTTTGCACTAGTTGGTGCATTAGTAACAAGGAGTCACAATTCCAAGATTATCAGCATCTTGATTGTCAGAGTTGAGGAGAAACATCTTTACTGAGTTGTTAGGATTTGGAATGTGCTGCCTGGGAGAGTGGTTGGGGCAGATTCAATAGGAGGTTTCAAAGGTGAGCTGAATATATCTTAGAAAGTGCCGAATTTAGATGGCTAGAGGGATAGGCTGGAGATTGTGACAAGCTGAATAGTTCTTCCAGGAGCTGGTACAGAGATGAGGGGTTGACTGTCCTTCTTCTACAAAATTCTATGATTCTACGACACTGCATTCTACTGTTAAATCCTGCTCTTTCAAGAATTTTGCTTATTTTAGGGTTACATTCATTGTCAAAAACTTGCAAAACATTTTAATGTATTGGTGCATCTTTTATGCCTTGGCAAGCCAGAACGCTTAAGTCGATAAAATGTGGAGCTGGACAAAGCACAGCAGATCAGGCAGCATCTGAGGAGCAGGAGAGTCACCATTTTGGGCGTAAGCCCTTCGTCAGGAATGAGGGACTGATGAAGGGCTTTTGCCCCTAAACGTCGACTCTCTTGCTCTTCGGATACTGCCTGACCTGCTGTGCTTTTCCAAAGCCACACTTTCCGACACTGAACCAGACGGTTCAGAATTGGTGTTACAGTTGATCTGAACATGAGCTTTTGACCACTATGTCAGTCTATTTTCATCTCCATAACATGACCTAAACTTGTACACATCTAAATTTATCTGCTGCAGGGATTAGTGCCAGAGAGTCACAGAGATGTATACCACGAAAACAGACTCTTCGGTCCAACTTGTTCTTGCCGACCAGATATCCCAACTCAATAAATGCTCAAAGGTGGAGACATGTGCAGGGTTGTTTTTCAGACTGGAGGCCTGTGACCAGTGGAGTGCCAAAAGGATCGGTGCTGGGTCCTCTACTTTTTTCATTTACATAAATGATTTGGATGCGAGCATAAGAGGTACAGTTAGTAAGTTTGCAAATGACACCAAAATTGGAGGTGTAGTGGACAGCGAAGAAGGTTACCTCAG
>NC_057711.1:138023944-138039699 GCF_004010195.1 Chiloscyllium plagiosum | reverse complement strand
TCAGAAAAGATTTACAAGGATGTTGCCAGGGTTGGAGGATTTGAGCTATAGGGAGAGGCTGAACAGGCTGGGGCTGTTTTCCATGGAGCGTCGGAGGCTGAGGGGTGACCTTATAGAGGTTTACAAAATTATGAGGGGCATGGACAGGGTAAACAGACAAAGCCTTTTCCCTGGGGTCGGGGAGTCCAGAACTAGAGGGCATAGGTTTAGGGTGGTGAGAGGGGAAAGATATAAAAGAGACCTAAGGGGCAACGTTTTCACGCAGAGGGTGGTATGTGATGGAGCGAGCTGCCGGAGGAAGTGGTGGAGGCTGGTACAATTACAACATTTAAGAGACTTTTGGATGGGTATATGAATAGGAAGAGTTTGGAGGGATATGGGTCGGGTACTGGCAGGTGGGACTAGATTGGGTTGGGATATCTGGTCGGCATGGACGGGTTGGACCAAAGGGTCTGTTTCCATGCTGTACATGTCTAAGACTCTATGACCTGCCAGCACGCAGCTCATATCCCTTCAAACCCTTCCTATTCATATACCCATCCAAATGCATTTTAAGTGTTGCAATTGTACCAGCCTCCACCACATCTTCTGGCAGCTTATTCCATACATGCACCACCCTCTGTGAAAAGATGCCCCTCAGGTCTTTTTTATATCTTTCCCCTCTCACCCTAAACCTATGCCCTCCAGTTCTGGACTCCCTCACCCCAGGGAAAATACTTTGTCTATTTACCCTCTCCATGCCCCTCATAATTTTGTAAACCTCTATAAGGTCATCCCTCAGCCTCCGACGCTCCATGGAAAACAGCCCCAGCCTGTTCAGCCTCTCTCTATAGCTCAAATCCTCCAAATCTGGCAACGTACTTGTAAATCTTTTTTGAACCCTTTCAAGTTTCACAACATCCTTCCGATAGGAAGGAGACCAGAATTGTGCACAATATTCCAAAGTGGCCTAACCAATGTCCTGTACAGACGCAACATGACCTCCCAACTCCTGTACTCAATACTCTGACCAGTAAAGGAAAGCATATCAAATGTCTTCTTCACTAACCTATCTACTTGTGACTCTACTTTCAAGGAGCTATGAACCTGCACTCCAAGGGCTCTTTGTTCAGCAACATTCCCCAGGACTTTACCATTAAGTGTATAAGTCCTGCTATGATTTGCTTTTCCAAAATGCAGCACCTCACATTTATCTAACTTAAACTCCACCCACCACTCCTCAGCCCATTGGCCCATCTGATCAAAATCCCGCTGTACTCTGAGGTAACCTTCTTCGCTGTCCACTACATCTCCAATTTTGGGGTCATCTGCAAACTTACTAACTAAACCTCTTATGCTCACATCCAAATCATTTATACAAATGATGAAAAGTAGTGGACCCAGCACCAATCCTTGTGACACTCCACTGGTCACAGGCCTCCAGTCTGGAAAACAATCCACCACCACCACCCTCTGTCTTCTACCTTTGAGCCAGTTCTGTATCCAGTTCTCCACATATTACATGAGATCTAACCTTGCTAATAAGTCTCCCAGGGGGAACCTTATCAAACGCCTTACTGAAGTCCATATAGATCACATCTACCACTCTGCCCTCATCAATCTTCTTTGTTACTTCTTCTAAAAACTCAATCAAGTTTGTAAGACATGATTTCCCACGCACAAAGCCATGTTGACTATCCCTAATAAGTCCTTGCCTTTCCAAATACATGTACATCCTGTCCCTCAGAATTCTTTCCAAGTTTCTGTCATCTTGTATTTGACAATCTCAATGTGTCACGGACTGGCCTATCACCTTTTACAGTCCCTTTCCTTACTTTCTAAAGGTCTGGTTTGACCATTACCCTGGGGCTCAGTGGTTAACATTGGTTTGCACTGATGTAACCCTTTGACTTCAGACAAGAATAAAAATTTTAAAATTCCTCCATGACTTTGCCCATTCCTATTTATATTCCTGTAACCTACACCAGCAATTCAACCTAAACATGTCAATGCTCCTCGAATTCAGGTACTTTGAAAATTCTCAATTTTTTCTGTAAAGATCAAAGCCATGGAAGTCCCTCCTGAAACATCTTCATCTCTTTTTGTTAAGACTCCAATGTTTTGCTCAACTTTCCCAATAGCACAGAGGTTCAGTCTCAAGCTTCATTTTATAATGCGCCTGCCAAATGTCTTGGGGCTTATTATTACAGTCGAGGTGCTACATAAATACAAAAGCAAAGAATTTGGTTGCTGAAAATCTGACATAAAAACAAAAACTGCTGGAAACACTCAGGTCGGACAACATAAGTGAAAGATGTGTATATGATTCTATGATGCTGTAGAGTAGATTACTGCATCATAGAATAATAGACTCATCTTTCACATAAGTTACCTGACTGCAGTGTTTGTCATTATATCAGAGTTTCAGCAGCCAACTACACTGTGAGCAGCACCCTGGCTCAGTGGTTAGCACTACTGCCTCACCGTGCCAGGAACCTGGGTTCGATTCCACCATCGGGCAACTGTCTGTGTAGTTTGTACATTCCCCGTGATTGCATGGGTTTCCTCTGGGTGCTCCAGATTCCTTCCACAGTCCAAAGATGTGCAGGACTGGCCATGCCAAATTGCATGCAATATCCAGAGATATGTTGGCTAGCGATGGGAAATGTTTGAGGGTAGAGGGGTGGGATGCTGTCCAATGGGGGCTTGATTGGCCAAGTACTGAAAATGTGTTGCTGGAAAAGCACAGCAGGTCAGGCAGCATCCAAGGAGCAGGAGAATCGACTTTTCGGGCATGAACCCTTCTCCAGCATCTGCAGTCCTCACTTTCTCCTCGATTGGCCAAGTGACCTACTTCTGTAGTGATTCTATGAAATACATATTGTCTGATGTTCCTTATTATGTGGAACATTTGCTCCAGTATTATTCTGTAGTGATGCAATTTTGTGCATCATTTCTAGTTAGATTCTAAGAGTGCTTCATAGGTGTTCACAATTTCTTTGCAAATAACAAAGATGGTAAATCACTTTCTATTGCTGCCACTTTTCTTACTTTGTTTCCATGATTCTATATGCCAAGGAATTACCCATTTAAAACTGAGAAGGCGATAGTTGTTTCACTTTGAAGTTGTTAACAAAATACAGAAAATATATTTGTTTAAAGTTGCAAGCTTCAGTTTAAGGTTGTTTCCTACAGACTTCACATACAACCTTTCTGCTGTCAGAACTTTGCCTATACTTTCGCTACCGCACTCTATTCCCCTCAGCCTCCCTCCAGTCCCTGCCCTCAAACTCTCCTTCCCCCACCACATCCTTTATGGTATTAAAAGTTTTTACCTTAATAACTCCAGTGCACACTTCTTACGCTGTCAGTCATTCTGAATTTGGAATAACGTCCCAGGCTCCACCTAGTGGCAGACATCAGGGAGTGAAAGCTCCTCCACCTGCAAGAATCAGCTTCTGCCATTAGATAGCGCCTGGCAAATTAAACATTTACTTTTAACATTTATTTATAGCAATTGCAATTAGATTGTATTTTTCAAGACTTCAAATTTACTTATTTTTAAAAATGTTTCATTTGTAGATGAAGGCATTTAGGAATGTTCGCTATTTAAACTTAAAGTTTTAAACATAAGTTTCTGCGGTGAAAGGTCCTTAAGTAACTTATAATTTATGTTGCCAGTCATTTCAGACAGGAATACACAATACTGCACACATTGTTTTAATATATGGTTTGAAATACTGAACTAAGAGCAAAACATACCTGTAGGAACCTAACTATGGCTTTAACATTGATTCATAAGGGAATCATTGCTTCGTTTTAAGTTGTTTCACTTAAAGTCACAATTTTCAGAAATGGAACTGCAATACCAAGCGGGGTTCTCTGCTCTTGCAAATTACTGTTTCATTCTGAGAAATCAGTGCATCTTTCAATGTCCAAACTCTGAAACAAAATAACTTTTAAACATACCTTGCATTTTTTTTAAAGCATTTTCAGCACATATCATCTTTTGGCACCAATGGGTATAAGCACTTAATAACAATTACACTTCAAGGTATCGCACATGCCCGCACAATTCTAAAAGCATTGTTAGGTAGTCATATTAGGCAAGAGCCAATACTTTAACTTCTGAAGCAGAAGTCCTGGTTTCAATCCACAATGCAGGATCTGAAAACTTAATTGTACCTAATAAAAGTATTGAAAGCTTGCTCCATTGTCGGAAGTGCCAAGTTTTAGGTGTTACATAGACTCTCTCAGCTTCCGACTGTTCAGTTTAAATGAAAAGGTCAGAGAGAGTACTGTTCAAGTGGTCTTAGTAACATTTATCCCTCAAACAGCCATTTATCTCGTTGCAGTTTCTGGGATCTTACTGTGTGTAAATTGGCTGGCACATTCGCTTATTGAACAACTTTATATCATGTGGCCTCATCTGGAATCACATGGAAAGAATCACAAGAATAACAGAATCACTATAATATAGAAACAGACCCTTCAGCCAACAAGTTCACACCAACACTCTGAAGAGTAACCCACCCAGACCCATTTCCCCTACTCTCTATTTACTCCTGACTAATGCACCTAACCTACACATCGCTGAACATGATGGGCAACTGAGCACAGTCAATTGACCTGACCTGCACATCTTTGGACTGTGGGAGGAAACTGCAGCACTCGTAGGAAACCCATGCAAGCATGGGGAGAATGTGCAAACAAGGCAGTCAGCTTAAGCTGGAATTGAACCCTGGTCCTTGGTGCTGTGAGGCAGCAGTGCTAACCACTGAGCCACTATGCCACCCAGAAAGTCACCAATGAAGCAGTTTTCTTTAGA
Organism: Chiloscyllium plagiosum; assembly: GCF_004010195.1. Taxonomy (NCBI): domain Eukaryota; kingdom Metazoa; phylum Chordata; class Chondrichthyes; order Orectolobiformes; family Hemiscylliidae; genus Chiloscyllium; species Chiloscyllium plagiosum. The sequence goes on along the minus strand of NC_057711.1, from coordinate 138,034,892 downwards.
ACATGATCATCCTAACTAAGTAAAAAAGGCTTTGCTGCTTTCAGGATGTGCACAGGATAGAAAACTACATCCTGAAGGTTATACTTGACAGGGAGGCAGCCGGTGCGCAGTGAGACACCCAAAGCTCTGATTGAAGGATGCTATTCAAAGAGCCATGAAAGTCCTTAGAAATCGCCATCAGCAGGAAAGTCTTCCTGACAATTAATGCAAATGGCAATAGCAGCTTCAGGTGAGACTCCATTAACATAACATGCGATTTCAGATGTCCCAAGGCAGTAACTGGTCTGGCAAACAAGGAATCAGCAAAAATCATGTCCCACTGGCAATGACAACTTTACATGTGGCACTTAGGGCAGATTTTGTCCTAGAGTCAGAGATGTACAGCATGGAAACAGACCCTTCAGTCCAACTTGCCCATGCCAACCAGATACCACAACCCAATCTAGTCCCATTTGCCAGCACTTGGCCCATATCCCTCCAAACCCTTCCTATTCAAATACCCATCCCGATGCCTTTTAAATGTTTTAATTGTACCAGCCTCCATCACATCGTCTGGAAGCTCATTCCATACACGTACCACCCTCTGTGTGAAAAAGTTGTCCCTTAGATCCTTTTTATATCCTACTCCTCTCACCCTAAACATATGCCCTCTAGTTTTGAACTCCTCCACCCTAGGGAAAAGACCTTGTCTATTTATCCTATCCATGCCCCTCGTGATTTTATAAACCTCTATAAGATCACCCCTCAGCCTCCAATGCTCCGGGAAAACAGCCCCAGCCTATTCAACATCTCTCTATAGCTCAAATCCTCCAACCCTGGCAACATCCTTGTAAATCTTTGCTGAACCCTTTCAAGTTTCACACCAACCTTCCGATAGGAAGGAGACCAGAATTGCACGCAATATTCCAAAAGTGACCTAACCAATGTCCTGTACAGCCGCAACATGACCTCCCAAACCCTGTACTCATTGGAGTGACCAATAAAGGAAAGCAATGTTAATGTTAATGGTAAGGTTGTCCTTGATGTGGGTTGTAGGTCAGGAATGCTTTTGTTCTTCACAGTTCAAGCAGGAGCTAGGAAGGTCTACACTGTGGAGACCAACTCAATGTCAAAATATGCAGCAGTAACATGTAAATACACTGCCAAGATTAACATCAATGCATACCCTGCTAATTGAGCTATTGTTTTCTAATGGTCTTAGCTGGATGCAAGTTTGCTCGCTGAGCTGGAAGGTTTGCTTTCAGACATTTCATCACCATACTATTTAACATTATCAGTGAGCCTCTGATGAAGCACTGGTGGTATGGCCTGCTTTTGATTTGTGTGTTTAGGTTTCCTTGGGTTGGTGACATCATTTCCTGTTCTTTTTCTTAGGGGTGGTAAATGGGATCCATATCAATGTGTTTGTTGACAAAGTTCCAGTTGGAATGCCATACTTCTTGGAATTCTCGTGTCTCTCTCTGTTTGGCTTGTCCTAGGATGGATGTGTTGTCCCAGTTGTAGTGGTGTTCTTCCTGATCCATATGTAAAGATACTAGTGAGAGTGTCCTTTTGTAGCTAGTTGATGTTCATGTATCCAGGTGGGTTTTTTTGGCAGAGAACCTTTCTCTATGTAAAGAGATTGTAAGCAGCCTTTGGGGGCCCTTTTACCTCTGAGTCAAAAGGCTAAAGCCTTGTGACCCATGCCTGGGAAAGGAATGAGGGGCAATTGTTTTACACAGAGTGGATTGGGTGGGGAATGAGCTTCCTGAGGAAGTGGTGGATGCAGGCACAGTTTCAACATTTAAAAGACATTTGAATAAGTTCATGAATGAGCAATGTTTGGAGGGATATAGACCAGGAGCAGGCTGTGGGACTCGTGTATTTTGGGATTATGTCAGCTTGGACTGGTTGGACCAAGGGGTCTGTTTCCATGCTGTATGATTCCATGACTCTACCAAACGCCTATATCACTATCCTATCTATCTGCGACTCTACATTCAAGGAGCCATGAACCTGCACTCTAGGATCTCTTTATTCAGCAACACTCCCTAGGACCTTACCATTAAGTGTATAGGTCCTGCATGCGATTTGCTTTCCCAAAATGCAGCAAATCGCATTTTATCTTAATTAAACTACATCTGCCACTTCTCAGCCCGTTGGCTCATCTGATCAAGATCCCACTATAATCTGAGGTAACCTTCTTCATTTTGGTGTCATCTGCAAATTTACTAACTATACCTCTTATGCTCACATCCAAATCATTTATATAAATGACGAAACGTAGAGGACCCAGCACTGATCCTTGTGGCACTCCACTGGTCACAGGCCTCCAGTCTGTAAAACAGCCCTCCACCACCACCCTCTGTCTTCCACCTTTGAACCAGTTCTGTATCCAAATGGCTAGTTCTCCCTGTATTCCATGAGATCTGTCCTTGCTAACCAGTTTCCCATGGGAAACCTTGTCAAACACCTTACTAAAGTCCATATAGATTACATCTACCGCTCTGCCCTCATCAATTATCTTTGTTACTTCCTCAAAAAACTCAATCAAGTTTGTGAGACATGATTTCCCATGCACAAAGCCATGTTGACTATCCCTAATCAGACTTTGCCTTTCCAAATACATATACATCATGTCCCTCAGGATTCCCTCCAACAACTTGCCCACCACAGACGTCAGGCTCACTGGTCTATAGTTCCCTGGCTAGTCCTTATCACCCTGAAACAGTGGCACCCCGTTAGCCAACCTCTAGTCTTTTGGCACATCAACTTGACTATCGATGATACAAATATCTCAGCAAGAGGCTCAGCAATCACTTAGCTTTCCACAGAGGTCTAGGGTCCTCCTCTGTAGTATGGACATTTTTCAAGATGTCACCATTTATTTGCCTACATTCTAAGTCTTCCACGTCCTTTACCACAGTAAACACGGACACAAAATACTCTTTTAGTATTCCCCTCATCTCCTGCAGCTCCACACAAAGGCTACCTTGCTGATCTTTGAGGGGCCCTATTCTCTCCCTAATTATCCTTTTGTCCTTAATGTATTTATAAAAGCCCTTTGGATTCTCCTTAACTCTATTTGCCAAAGCAAATTTCCCTCTTAAGTATACTCTTATTGCCTTTTATTTTAAGGATTTACTCGATCTATCCTGTTTATACCTGACATGTGCTTCCTTATTTTTCTTAATCAAACCGTCAATTTCTTTAGTCATCCAACATGCCCTACACCTGCCTTCACAGAATTAGCTACTTCAAACCATCAGACGAGATACAGCTAATTTCATCTGACGTCAAAGTTCTGAAGCTGAATTCCCATCATCTCACACAGATGAAAAAATGTTGAGCTAATCCGGAGAAGGATGTTAATTCACAAGCATCTGGCTCTTGTCTCAGCTTTTCCTAATGAGAGATGGCAAACTTGGGAAAAACTTACAGTATTCCAGGCAACATCCTTGCTTGGGAAAAATTACAGTCCTGTGCGAGTCGCTTTTACCACGTTGCTGTTGAACTGTCCAGAATGTGCCGTCTTGTTTGTCTCCATGTTAACCCTACAGAGCCACTTTATAAGATGGCTTGGTTATGTCAGTCGCTGAACTTGCGATTTCTGGTTGTCCCAACAAGAACACATGAAAGTCTGCCCTTAGGACAAATCTTCCAGCATTTCACTCATTGCTGATGATAGTACAGTTGAATAATATTTTCTTCAGAGAATCTAAACATAACAGAAAAGACAGACAACCTTATAAGCCAAAGTGCATCCTCAGTTTGTTTTTAAAAGCTACCCTTGGTTCTACTTGTAAGAGAGGGGAAATAAAGAACATCTGCAGAAAATAAATTATTTACTACTATGGATGAGTCGGACTAAAGGGTCTATTTCCATGCTGTACGACTCTATGACTATTATAATTTAAATGGAGAACATGCTAAGGGGCATTTCCACAGCAGATTTTACTTCAAGTTTAGTTACTGTTAGCATTTTGTAAATCATTCTGCTTGTGGTTTTAAAAAAAAGTCTATATATAAATTCAGGTAGATAACTTGACCACGTAATCTGCTTTTTTCTGCATTTTGAGGTGATGGCAGATTTCAGAAGGCATACACATATCCTCTAGTAAATTATTTGCCAGTCAATTGTTGGCCCTGTATTGTACTATTTCACAAAACAGACAGAGTTTTCAATTTATGTTTACGGAAACTACATTCTGGCTGTGAAACATCACCCGGATAGTCATGGTACATTCAAGCAGCATAGAGCCAACTCAATAGAATGCATTGACTTAACTCAGTAATATGCTGAGTGAGGGAACTCATCCTTAAGGAAAGAGATGTTGTTTTACTGATCTTTTACAGAACTAAAAGCAGTCCTGCTGAGAAAGGAGGTCACAGTGAGTCCTGAAAGCTAAGACACAGATGTATCTTTAAGGTAAGCAGTTGCATGATTGACATTACAGCTTTGTGTTTCTTTAAACCAGGGTAGTAGTTTAAACTGGCACCGGGGAGATACAAATATTAAATTCATTACCTTCAAATGAGGGATTGGAAGGGAAAAGTACCATTGACTATATGGATAACAATGACATAAGTAGGATAACTAAAAGAGGTTCAGTTTTGAAAGTGTGAGCAGCTAGCAATGAAATTAAACATATCCACAAATAATCTGTGCATTGAGACCTTAACAACAAGCAATTTGGTAAGATGTTCCAAAGCTGACAGGAATAGTATGCTGGAAATTAAGCCATATTACGCTATAAGGTGTACCAAAAGTGTAAATGATCTTATTGAATGATCAAAATGGTCATGGTTTCTCTTTATCATTCATATATAGAAAAAGAGACACTTTCACTAGGTTTCTGCAATAAATTAAAAAATCACGCTTATTAGAAACAAATATATAATTAAAAAGAGTCATCTACTATGCAGAATTAAAAGGAAACCCTCTCTCAAGCCTAACATATCTCTGCATTCACATGCAGACCAGTTATATTGAAAAACCATACAGAGTTAGTCTGGATAGAAACAAGAAATAGAAAAGCAAAGTCATTATACTGGGAGTAGGTTATCATAGCATTTATCTGTAATTATGGTGTATTCTACACTGGGGTCTTTTCTTTGAAAATCAATACATCCTTGGAACTATCCAAGGTATAGACTCTTTGTGATGCACCGCCATGCAATGAGACTACATGATTTCATTTCATCATAAAATCACTTTTGCCTGGTGGACCTCTGATGATGAATTTCACATCGAGATGGAGCAAGAGAAATCTGGGTCAGCAACTAATATTTTAAGTATAGACAATTCCAAAAGTATAAAGACAGAGTTGTCTACAGTTCTGGGAAAATAGACTAAATGGTAAGGGAATAGAGATTGAGTGACAGACATCACTCCCTGTCACCCTCTACAGAGATATTTAATAATTCTCCATTGAGTGAGAAAGATGATAAAAAGAATTTGCTATCCAGGAGTGAAATAGTTAAGGACATAACTGAATTGAAAAAGATACAAACTTTGAAAAGATTAAAATGGCTAGAAAACTGGAAAACTTTAGAAACAAAGAACTAAAAAGTGTGAACTTACAAGGAAAACAGGCAGTAAGAGTTTCTATTTGTATATATATTCACAAAAAAGATGCTAGCTCAAGTAAACATCGATCCATTATTGTCTGCCATTTCCTTGTTAGCCATTATCAATTCCCTCTGACTCAAAGAGGAAGTATTTTGAACACACAAAAAGCATCCTACTTATAAGAGAAAATCAAGGGACAAATGGTGAGAGAGGAACCTAAATACTATCACTGAGCAAAGTACTACTAGAACTAATGGAGCCAAAAACTGACAGGTTTTCTGGTTCAGATATCGTCATTCATTGTAGGAAGACAAATTTTGGAGTGCTTGAAGATTTCCAAAATGGCCCACCACAATTACAATGTTCGGTCCCAGAGGAAAAGAGAATACAAAGGCTAAGATCTGGTCTTTCAATGCCAGGTTCCATTTCTCTGACTATCGTCATAGAAGGGTCCCTATGAGAGTGTTGTTGGGACTAATATCCCTTTTATGTGACTGGAGTCCTCGAGTTCCTTACTGCCAAGATCTGACAGACAACATAGCCCAAGAGTCCATCATACCTTGGCACCCAAAGCACCTCATTTGCAACAACAGAGAGCTCTACAAACTCTTGAGAGGGGTTATCACCACCCCAAGATCTTGCCCTACCTGGATATTCATCTGCAGCTCAAACAAACTGGACAGCAATGCTCACGTCTGAAGGGGAAAGACCAGAAAAATATCAATTGCTGAGGGATGAAGAAGAGGGTATGTTGTGAACCAAGGTGCAGGAATCTAAATGGGTAATGAAAGGTTTGCTTTTAATTTCACACTAGAGAATGCAGTCAAGCACACCTGTACCTAAATTATTGTCAAACACTTCAGACCAGTAATTGGAGGATCTTGTACATGACACGATATAGAAATCATTAATCAGTGACCACATTGCAGAAATTACCACTTTCTAACTGTGCTGGAAGTTCCGCATTTGTCAAGTTACAATCTCTCAATTATTCCAAACGTGACAATGGAGGCTATGAACATCCCACAGATGTGGAGGGAGGTGGCGTGGCAGTTGTTCAAGGTTAGCCTGATACAAATGGTCAAGATAAAAGTGCACTGCTGGTTCCTATGGATGAGCAACCCACTTGCATGTCAATGTGGTCCCAATAAATTGTTGAAGCAGGAAACCAAACCATCTTCCTCTGTCGATAGAGTTTATTAAATACTCAGTCTTACAGCTCCTTCCTCAACTCATGTTACACGTGTTTCCTATATTTATGTGCTCAGAAAAAGTTAATAATCCAATCCTAATCTTTACAAGGATTAATAAACTTCATGCGATTAACCAGACACAAACTATACAAGCTGAATCTAAATAATGAATGAAATGTAAGTTTTGTGAAAGTGCCATTTACTTCTGTTGTTTGGGAAAAATAATACAACTGTGCAAGGTGGCTTGTAGAGTCTAACTGGAGAGCCTTCAATGATATATCTATTGCAGAAATCAGAACAAAATTAATTCAGACTATTGGACTAATTGGTTTGAATTTAGCCTGTCATTAAGTTTACCACAAAATACAACTGAAGCACTAATGTCAAAATGATCAAAAAGGATTCCACATTTTCATTTAGGGCCACAGACCAGAACAGTGATTTGTTGAAAGGCTGGTCTTGCAGAGCTAGCACAAGGAAACAACTTGCAAATTCAAAACAAACTCTGATTATTCCTGTAACGTTACTTGACATCTCCTCCATCGAAGCAATATTACAAAGCTAACGTTATTGTTAACACTGGGTCTGCGGAGGAGCACATGAAATAGGTAGTTATTCTTGAGCCTTGAAACAGTTTCTGTATCACAGCTTCAGTCCTGTATTAGCATGGTATTTCACACTCAGTCAATGTAGCTATTTTAAAAGGAAATTTCACTATCTACATAGGTCAAGACATGACTGGCATGACTAAGCAATATTATTCCTGATGAAGGGCTTTTGCCTGAAACGTCGATTATCCTGCTCCTCCGATGCTGCCTGACCTGCTGTGCTTTTCTAGCAACACACTCTCGACTCTGATCTCCAGCATCTGCTATCCTCACTTTCACCTGATTAAGCAACACTTCCTCAGAAAAAGCAGTGCTGCTTGAAAATAAGTGCACAAGCACAAATTCTTTGAAAAAAAAAGATTTATTTTGTTCTCTGGATACAAAAGGTTGATGGAAAAGCTAATGCAAAAATTGGTTTAAGAGTGTAACATACTTGCCCAAATTAAATATTGTGGTAAACCCAATATTGCAGTAAATTCTTCCTGGGATTAAGTCTAAATTATTAAGTTCATACTTCTTATCCATAATGTTTGCAAAACGATTTACTTTAGACTGGTGTCCCATGGATGTGCAGTACAATAGATACTTACATACCAATTTATTTCTATCTTGGTTCGATTACAAAATAAAGTATTTAAACCTTATATATTATATTAACATGTTTTTTTTGTAGTAACAGAATCTGAAACTAATCTTTATTTACTAATTCATGGAGTGTTGAAAGCGTTCACTGCTTTGTACTTTGAACCATTTGTCACATGAAATCTTTGCGATGAGGAATGACTAGATGAATCACAGCAAAGATTCTCTTTAAAATTTAATGAAATATTTCTTGGAAGTGAGTTGTACCACAAAGTTTAGCCACAACAATCAAGATGGATCAAGCAACTACATTAAATTAAAAAGGAACTCACAAAGTACCATGTTAAACTTTTTTGAAGACTGCTGGAGCATTCCTTGCCTCGAACCAAGAATCTTGGGTTTCACCACGGACACATCAAAATCAAAGTGAAATGGGAATTGAAAACACACATTGAACACCACATACATGAAATGAAGTAAGTTCACTTATTCCCTCTTTTCTCAAAAAAAATCTGTTTTTTTCTGAACTGAATTGCACATCAAAAGTATACTAGCAAGGTAACATTTCAAGTAATGGACAAAATGACTTTTCTGAACCTCGTTATCACCGGAAAGTACACTTTATGCTGCTGGAAGCAGTTTCAGAACCTTCAGTAATTAAAAAAAAAGTACTAAACTTCATCCCATCTTTGGACTGAAAGTAGCAGTTAAGGTCTCCTCAAAAAGACGCCATTGAAACATGGTTTTACTGCAACATACTTGCTAAAGAAAGATCTACTTTTAAGAAATATAATTTCACTATCCAAAGGATGGACTGATAAACACACACCGTTTACCAGAATAGGTAAAGACGGCAAAACAGATTTGGCAGTAAAGGGAGTGTTTCAAATAAATAATTAATCCCAAATTGAGAATTTTCTACAACAAACTTACAGAAAATTGGGAACAGAATATTTTTGACAAACCCATTTCATCCTTTTAAAACAAAAAAACAATTTAACTACATCTGATATGCCAAAACCTTTACACGAGTCATCAAAAATCTCGTTTAAAACCGTTTTTCACTGTCCTTCATCAGTTAGTTCTTGGAGTCTTCAGACGTCTTTACCGTTCACTGAGTTTGCAGAGCTAAAACAACAGGAGGGTGCGAACGTAGGCTGACATTAGGAAATGAAAGAAGAATTTCAGAATCTGAGAGAGGGCCACTGTGCGCATGACAGCTGTGATGCAACTGCACGTGCCGATGACTGGCATTGCATTTTAACAATCTTTTAAAATAAGAAAAGGTGTCAAGTACTTTAAAAGGGTAAGCAGAATTACACCACAAAATCCCTTATTCCCTGTAAAAAGTTTGAATCAAATCTGGAAGAAATATTTTTTTTTTAAAATCTCTGCTTAATAACATGATTGTGCAGACTATATTTCCTCCAGCATCAGTACACATCTGATCGTTTGTGTCTGCTGATCACTAATTAAAACATAGCAAAGCTGGTAATGATTCTTAGAACAGTGCACAGTAATAGATTTTTAAAGCACTACAGTTCAATTACTAAGGCTAGAACATTGTGTAGTTACATAGTGTCCCTATGATTGCAGCTAGTTTACAAAGGAAACCAAATATTGGAGATGAATTCACCGGACATCTGGTGGCCAATTCCTACTGCATTCATAAGCCTTGGTCACAAATGTGACCAGAGTGCTCAATGTTTGGTAGTGTTCCAAAGATCCAAGATATTTATCATGAATGTATTTTTTTTTCAATAAATAGATAAATCAGTTACATACTAAGGCAGTGTTGCACATGCATCATTCACCATGTGGATGTGGACACCACAAAGATACATACTACCGCTGAGATTCTCAAAGAGCAAATATCCAGGGGATGAGAGGTAAAGGAGAAGATGAACCTCACTGGTCCAGCGCTTCCAGAACATTCCTCAGGCTGGTAAGGATCTGTTGAATCTCTTGGCATTTTCCCCCAGCAACACGGTCAGGGGAAGAGAAGCATGACTGGCTGGAAAAAAGCTGCAGGAAGTAGCTCTATAGGGCTAGTCATCGGTTGCATCGCTTAAAAAGTTCAAACCTCCAGCTCGTAGCCGGGGACCAGTGTCCTCATGACGTTCCTGAAGTTTCCAGGTAACTCTGTAATTTTCGAACTGTGGTTTTATCCAGTGAGCAAAGGTCAAAGTCAAATGTTGTGTTTGTGATGTGAAAATGTCCCGTTTCTTCTATGAGGTTAACAATCTAAATAAAGACAGATAAGCAACAAATTAGCTGACGTTAAATGCTGTTATTTATAACTCAACTGCAAATTCTAGTTTCAATTAAGTAGTGGTTAGTATTAACGACACCTCAGCATGTAAATACATAAACATTGGGGAAGGAATGACTCTTTGTTACTCCAGAGCTGCCCCAGGGCCACGATCGAAACCAAAAGTTTCTTTTGAAGTAGCCTTTGCTCATCTCTTTTCACTTCTTTAACTGATCTTTTTCTTCAGTTATATATTTGGACTGTGTACTCCAACCTCGCCCCAAAATCCCTATTCAAAGTCGACATTTATCAGACATTCATCAGCATCAGAGTTGAAAAATGTGTTGCTGGAAAAGCGCAGCAGGTCAGGCAGCATCAAAGGAACAGGAGAATCGACGTTTCGGGCATAAGCCCTTCTTTAGCCCTGAAGAAGGGCTTATGCCCGAAACGTTGATTCTCCTGTTCCTTTGATGCTGCCTGACCTGCTGCGCTTTTCCAGCAACACATTTTTCAGCTCTGATCGCCAGCATCTGCAGTCCTCACTTTCTCCTAGTTCATCAGCATCAGCAGTACTATGTAAAAACAAGGGCTGCAGATGCTGGAAACCAGAGTCTCGATTAGAGTGGTGCTGGAAAAGCACAGCAGGTCAGGCAGCATCAAAGGAACAGGAGAATCGACGTTTCGGGCAAAAGCCCTTCATTAGGAATACAGGCAGAGTGCCTGAAGGGTGGAGAGATAAATGAGAGGAGGGTGGGGGTGGGGA
>NC_057711.1:138005280-138023393 GCF_004010195.1 Chiloscyllium plagiosum | reverse complement strand
TTCTGTCCTTGTTACGGTTGGAGGGGTGGAGTCTGAGGGCGGAGGTGCGGGATGTGGACGAGATGCATTGGAGGGCATCTTTAACCACGTGGGAAGGGGTATTGTGGTCTCTAAAGGAGGAGGCCATCTGGTGTATTCTGTGGTGGAACTGATCCTCCTGGGAGTAGATACAGCTGAGGTGAGGGAATTGGGAATACTGGATGGCATTTTTGCAGGTGGTCGGGTGGGAAGAGGTGTAATCCAGGTAGCTGTGGGAGTCGGTGGGTGAGAAGAGAGGGTGAGGGAATCCAGTGAATTACTACTTCTTCTCAATAATACTTTCTTTTCTCTGACACTTTGGATTTCAGTCTCCAATATTCGTATCTACAGCATTACAGAAACAACTTTTATCATGCGGGTTATGAATTATCCAACTGCAACTTCTTTTTCTCTCTGTTTGTTTCTGAGAAAATCTAACTCTTCTGAAAATTACTCGAGGGAGGGTGGATGTCAGGAGGGGAATCTGTGGGGTGCGAAGTAAGACTCCCTCCTTGACACTGGATCCATGTGATATTTCAGTTGGATTAGATGGATTAATAGTGTGTTCTTCAGTTTCATAACAGACCCAGAGCCTTCAGAAAGGGATTAAACATCTGCAATTTTCTAATATGCTGTTGTGCTCAACTCTTGAGAAAACAGAAGGAATACATTTCACAGATTGTTAAATCAAATGTTACTGGCAAGAAGCCCTTGAAATTCAGAACTGAAATTCTATTGTAAAGTCACTGAATTTAATACAATGCTACTGTCCACATTCAGCTGACTCTGTTGCAGGATATTGAGACGCTGTGCCCACACAACTCCCCTCACCTCCATCCAAGGCCCCAAAGGATCCTTCCACATCTGACAGAAATTTACCTGTACCTCCACCAATGTCGACTATATCTATTGCACCCAGCGTGGTCTCCTCTACATCAGGGAGACAGGATGCAAACTTGCAGATCGGTTCAGAGAACATCTCTGGGACATCCGCACCAATCAACCCCTCCTCTCCATGGCTGAATACTTCAACTGCCCCTCCCACTCCGCCAAGGATATGCAGGTCATGGGCCTCCTCCATCACCAAACCCTTACCACCCGATGCCTGGAGGAAGAACGCCTCATCTTCCACCTTGGGACCCTGCAACCACAAGGGATCAATGTGGATTTCGCCAGTTTCCTCATTTCCCCCCCCCCCCCCCTCCACATTAACCCAGTCCCAAGCCTCCAACTCGGCACCGCCCTTCTGACCAGTCCATCACCTTTCCCATCGATCCGTTCCACCCTCCTTTCTGATCTATCATCTTCATCTACCTATTGCACTATCAGCTACCTTTTCCCTAGCCCCACCCCCAACCCATTTATCTCTCAGCCCACAAGCCTCATTCCTGATGAAGGGCTTATGCCCCAGAAACGCCGATTCTCCTGCTCCTCGGATGCTGTCTACCTTTCGCAGCACACACACTCAATGCAGGATATTGAGAGTGAAGTTGAAAGTAGCTAGCTTAACACGGACAGTAGAATTTACAGCTAAAATAGTGTTGAACTCCACAGACGTTTCTGGCACTATTTGTTTTATTGCACTGCATGAAAACGTTCCATGATTGGCTGCTTCCTCATGCACTTACTTAGCTTCCTCTTAAATATGTTCATGCTATTTGCCACAATCACTCAATAACCAATCATTGCTATGGAGCGCAGTGGAGGCTGGGACATTAAATGTCTTCAAGGCAGAGACTGATAAATTCTTGATCTCGCAAGGAATTACGGGCTATAGTGAGAGTGGCGCTGAAATGCCCATCAGCCATGATTGAATGGCAGAGTGGATTCGATGGGCTGCATGGCCTTACTTCCACTCCTATGTCTAATGGTCTTATAGACGCTAGCAAATTTCCACCACTGTAGAAGATGGAAATACTTGGGGCAATCCTTTGCTTCAAAATTGTTCTGAACGTCTAATTCGTCTGATGGTGTAAGTGTTAACTTTATAAATGGGGAACCAAGCTACAAATAGTTCATCAGGAAATCACAAGCATGACTGCAATCAATTTGCCATGCACCATCATTTCGGTAACCAGCCTGGTAAAATACACTCTAGCAAACAGCGGTGTCAGCCGGAAATATAAGATGGAGAGAGGAGAACATGAAATCGGTTACCAAAAGGCTAACAGAGGATGACAGAAGCAGAAATCGCTGGAGAAACTCAGCAGCTCTAGCAGCATCTGTTGACAGAGAAAGCAGGGTTTAATGTTTTGGATCCAGTGACCATTCTTCAGAGAGAGGAGATTCCTGTGCTTCTAGAACAGAGGAAGAGTGCACAAGAACAGCAATTCAGGAAGAGAATAGCAGACCTGCGTAAGAAAGCCAGCAGTGGCAAAGTGTCCCTTCAACTGCTTTAATCTCTCAGAGCCAAGGTCCAATATCCAGGAAAATAGCTGATTGGTGACTATTTACAATCATGCCGCATGGAAACAGATCCTTTGGTCCAACTCACACATGCCAATCAGATATCCCAATTTGACCTAGTCCCGTTTACCATCATTTGGCCCATATCCCTCTAAACCCTTCCTATCCAAAGTTACCCCTTGGGGTCCTTTTTAAATCTTTCCTCTCTCACTTTAAACCTATGCCTTCTAGTTTTGAACTCCCCCACCATAAGAAAAAAAGACCTTGGATATTCACCCTATCCACACCCCTCATGATTTTATAAACTTCTGTAAGTCACTCCCTCCCACCCCCTCCCCATCTGTTTTTTTAAAAAAATTATTATTAGGTAGTCGCTCAGGTATTTTCCACATATCCTTTATTCTTTAACTAAGAATAAATGCCTTTCTCAGCTTTGAATGACCCAGTACCGACAGCCCACTGTGGTAAAGCATTTCATAGATTCACTACACTTGGAGAAGAAATTCCTCCTCAGCTCTGTCTTAAAGGAGTGACCCCTTGCTCAGAGATGATGCCCTCGCCTTAGGCTCTCCTGTTTAGTGCCTTTTTTTGATTAGCCAAGTGGCTGAAATCAGGAGAGATTATTACAACTTAAAAAGTACACAGCTAAGAAAAACACTATTTAACATGGAAATTCATTTACTGGCCAATTCTGAGGAAGGGACACCAGACCCGAAATGTTAACGGACTTCTCGTACAGATGCTGCCAGACCTGCTGAGCTTTTTCAGCTTCTTTCCCTACCTATCTTTGTGTCATCAGCAAATGTAGCTACCATACCTCTGACCCCTTCATTGATATCAATTTCAACTGTACCACAGATCCCTGTGACATACTATTCAGGACATCCTGCCAACCTGAAAAAAACAAACATTTATCCTTTCTCTCTGCTTCCTGTTAACCAGCCAGTCTTTTAGCCATGCAGTACCATGACACCTACACCTTGAGATTTTACTTTCTGCAATAGTCTATAATATGGAACCTGAACAAATGCCTTCTGGAAATCTAATTGCAAACCATCCACTGGTTCCCCTTTATCTACAGCACAGGTTTTTCAAAGCACTTCAATAAATTTGTTAAATATGATTTCCCGCTGACAAAACCATGCTGGCTATGCCTGACCACCTTGATCTTATCCAAGTGCCCTGTCATAACATCTTTAATAATAACTTCTAACATTTCCCCAATGACAGATAAGATTGTTGTTTCGTACCTGGTCTCCTTCCCTTTTTGAACAAAGGAGTTAAATTGGCTATTTTTCATTTCAAAGGAGCCTTTCTCCAAATCTAATTTTTTTTGGGAAAATCAAAACCAACAGATCAACAATTTCATTGGTTACCTGTTGACACTAATGAGATATGTATTAGTATGGATTGAGGATTGGTTAACACACAGAAGACAGAATCGGAATTAATAGATCGTTTTAAGATTGGAAATTGGAGTGCTACAACAAACAGTCCTTGGACCTCAATTAGTTACCATCTACATGAATAACATGGTGCGGACAGATCAGAATGTATCCACATTTGCTGATAATATAAACATTGTGGAAGAGTATGCTGTGATAAGGAGATAAGGAATATGCAAAGGGTTAGATTGGTTGAGTGAGTAAGCAGAAGCTTGGCTGCTGGAGTTTAATGTAGAAAATGTGAAGTAGAAAGAATAAACTTATTTTATTTAAATGGAGGAAGATTCTAAAAAGTACATTACAGCGTGATCTTGTGCACAAAACAATTAATTACGTGCTGCAACTGCATGCTCAGTTTAAGACAGCAAATTGAATGTTGGTTTTATTGCTGGGGGGGTTAGAGTTTACAAATGGGAAAGTCTTGTTGCAACTATACAGATGCTTGTGGTGCTACAACTGGAGTACTGCTTTGGTCCGTGTTTACAAAATATACTGGCATTGGACGCAGTTCAAAAGAGATTCACTTGGCTCATTCTTGGGATAAAGGGACTTGATTTGTCAAAAACGGCTAAACAGATTAGATGTTTATTTATTAGCATCTAAAAGAATAAGGGGCGATCCTGTTTATCCATAAACATTTTATAGGGGACAGTACAATGGCTCAGTGGTTATCACTGCTGCCTCACAGCACCAGGAACCTGGGTTCGATTCCACCTTCGGGCAATTGTCTGTATGTATTTTGCATGTTCCCCGTGTCTGCGTGGATTTCCTCCAGGTGCTCTGGTCTCCTCCCACATGTCCAAAGCTGTGCAGGTTAGGTGGATTGACCATGCTAAATTGTCCAGGGACAATTTAGGTAGGCTAGGTGGATTCGCCATGGAAAATGCAGGGTTACAGGGATAGGGTAAACGGGTACGTCTGGGTGGAACGCTTTTTGGAGGGTCAATGTGGACTGGGCCAGCCAAAGGGCCTGTTTCCACAATGTAGGGATTCTATGTCTATGTCTTACAGGGTAGATATTGAGAAGACAGTTCCACCCAACGGGGGAATCTCAATTCGGGGAAATAATTACAGAACAGGGAGATACTCAAAGCTGAGGAGCAAAGCAATTTCTTCCCCCAGAGGATAGTGAATGCCTGCAAGTCTCTACCCAGGAAAGTTGTGGAGGCTGGATCAGTGGAAGTATTTAAAGTATTTAAAAATATTTTTGAAATCTTGAGGTGTTGAGGGCTATGAGATGGTACAAAAGATGGCCCATCCTATTTCTTTTGTTTTTTTCTGAACCAATGATTATAACCAATGTCTTTTGGTGCTTGAACACCCAATGCAGAGGAATAAGGTTTTAGATATCATCTATTGGGTTGTCCAATTGATATTGCTATCTATCCAGTAGGTAAATGCACCATGTTTACTCGAAGTGTCATAACCAAAAGATTAAGGTTCTATTCCAATAAGGACGATACGGAGAAAACAATACAGTCAGTCAAAGTCTCTCTGACACAATTACGAAACCTAAATTTGCAAAATTGGAGAATTACACAGTGCTATTTACAAGTTGAATAAAGTATTGGTATTCAAGATTTGTATCTCCATCAACTATAAGATATCTCCCCTGCAATACTTTCCAGACAATGAGACACACCAGGTTTAGAATTGTGTTACATGACGAAGTCTTCCACAGTTTCCTGCCCAGCTTTAATGGGTTCTAAGCCATTCACCTTTGTAATACTAGGACCTTACTTTTACAAGAGGTGATTCTGCATTTATTTACATGATAGCAAAATGCAAAAGTGAAGCAAAAGCATTCCCTTTATTGACTCCTTATTGATCTGAACACGACAGCAGTGTTTTTAACATGAAAGCCACTTGAATTCTGATTACAGACAAGTTACACAGAGGTGAAACAAGGCTCCATCTGAATGGCTGACACTCTTCATTTCACAGCCAATGAACACAGGAGACAACAGTGTAGATCACATTCACATATTAAATTGACTAAACTGATCTCATTAAGGAATAGTGTCACCATCATAATAATACTGAACTCATAATGCAGATTCTGAACTAATACTCCAGAGGTACAAGTTAAAATTCCACCACACACCAAGGACAAAGCCAGTCAACCTTCAGAGGTTGCAGTGGTAAGGCTCAGAGACCTTTAGCTTTGTTAGAATCCTCTTCAGATTCATGTTGGGAGCACC
The DNA here is from genome assembly GCF_004010195.1 of Chiloscyllium plagiosum. NCBI lineage: Eukaryota > Metazoa > Chordata > Chondrichthyes > Orectolobiformes > Hemiscylliidae > Chiloscyllium > Chiloscyllium plagiosum. Next base: position 138,017,323 of record NC_057711.1, on the reverse strand, counting down.
ATCTGGTCAGCACATAAGTGACATTTCCCTGCCACTGGGCAAGTATGGGATGCCTGAAGGTCTTCAGATATTTAAAGACCTGCCAGACCAAGCACCATCTCCACCTCAAGCAGAGGATGACAATCCTACCATCTTGGCTATGAATGATTTTCTGAAAATGGACAGATAGGCAGGGAGGTTCATCAATAGTTTGCAAACTGGATTGAAAGATGGACAAGTCCCAATAGTGTCAGGACGGAGTCTGCTGCAGAAGATGCTCGCACATATTGCAGCTGTGACATCGACGTGGCATGGTGCTGTAGGTCCACACCCTTGACTATTCAGCTCTTAAATTGTGACCAGCTGCTCCACTCACCCAGTGCATTAAAAATGCAATGCAGGACCGAGAAGCTGAAGTAAGTTAACACTGAAGACCATGTGGCTAAAACGCAATAACAATCCATAGAGGCCAACTTCCAACTAAACACCAAGTGTGGTAGTGTGGAAAAAAATGATGCCAAGAGGCAGAGGATGCCCGAGAGGCACGTGTTCTGTGTTAAAGGTGACCTAGCAGATGCAAATGAGCTTTAAAGTAAATTCCTGAAGGGTTGAAGTTCTAAAAGAGTTGGTACTAATGTACATATATGTGAGTGAGGTGGGTGTTTTGCCAACGCCAACTCGCAAGGATGAAAGCTGGGGAAGACTGGTGTCCGTGGAGTATGCAGGAGTGTTTGTGGTGAAGTCAGGGTTGGACGAGGACCTGGACAATCAATGAGCTACAGCTGCCAGGTATTGGCTCCAACCTTCATGTTGGGAATTGGTGGCATCTGGCTTCTCTGCGAAGGAGAGGAGAATTGGAAGTAGTACATAAATCAGGTGATGTGGGCTAACAATGAGATTTAAATGCATGGAAATAAGGCAGTCACCACTTAATAGTGTGAGTCTGAAGTTGTAGTTTTCAAATCAAGGAAGAGAAAACATTGGGAGTTCTTTTCTTGATGCTGAGGTTCTATTTCTGATGCATTTTCCTCACGGAGAGGAAATGTTCTGGCCCGAGTGTTGATCATGAAGTTGAGACTGCTATAAAAATACGTTTAGCTCAAAGGTGCCCTTTAGAGAAGATAATTTGTCAGTCTTACTTTTGAGTACAGACCCACAGCCACATAGTTGACTCTGAGCTGACCTCTGAATCTCAATCTCATGTGATGAAGGTACAGATTATCATAGTGTGAAAACCCATGTTCTAAAGTGGACAGAACCATGTATAGTTTAAAGTCTGATTTGAATTTTTTTAAAAATTGCGCTTTAAAATGGAGGATCCTAGTCTTGGTATCATGTCGGTTTGCTTGAAAAGTGTTACCTGGGGAGAGTCTGATCTTTGTTGGCACATGCACCTAAGTATGGATTTACAATCTTGGGGTACATCTTGAGAGGAAATAACAAATGGCACCCAAGATGCCCTGTGACATGGGGAGAGACAGAAGCAAGTTCTTAGAAAAGCAGAGTGTGTTGTTTCTTTTAGACAGAAGTTGGTCATTCAGAGTGAAAATGCTTCTCACTGTAGCAATACAGTTTAGCAGTCTTCAAAATAATTCGAGCTACAAAAATAAATTCCCCAAGTGGTTTCATGCCAGTGACAGTGAAGCTTCAGGAACAGCCAGCTAAGGAAGAGGAGATTTTGGAATTCATGTTAAGAAATCAGTCAAAATGAAACAAGCTGTGCTGGCAATTTAAGGGTCTCAGGAAGAGACATTCATAAAGATAGAGCATCGAGTCAATGCAGAAAATTATCAAAAAGAATCCAAACACAACCATGCCGACTGAAGGAGGAACTGGAGGCAAGGATAGGCCTCACCAAGATTTGAATATCCCTTTGGCAGATCACTTGTTAGATCTTTCCAATCAGAAAATGGCCCATTTATGCCCATTCTTTTTTCATGAATCAACCTTCTATCTATACCAATGTGCTCCCCCTATTTGATGTTGCACCTTAGTGAATACCTTGTAGATCTCTGTCTACAATACAACCACAATACAAGAGCATGTTAGCTCCTCAAATAACTACAATAAATTGGTTAAACATTATTTGTTTCATAAAACCATGCTGACTCTGCCTGATTGCCCAGAGTTGTTTTTTTCCCCCTTGAAGTACCCAGCTACAATATCTTTAAAAACATTTTCTAACATTTTTTCTCAGATCGATCTTAAGCTAACTGGCTCTGGCCTGTAAGTTCCTGCTTTCTCTGTCTCTTCCATTTTGAAGAAAGGACTTACATTTGCTCTTTTCCAATCAAATGGATACTTCCCCACATGTTGGAAATTTTGAAAATTGAAGCCAATGCATAACATCTCACTGACTGATTCTAGGAAGAACCATCACCCCAGGGGATGAAGTCCATGAAGACCCAGAGATTTGTCAGTGCAGCAGCTCCAACTATCACTTTAGTGAATTTTCCAGAGTTTCCCCCCTCCTTTCCATTCCATGAATTCCACACATTTCTGGAATATTATTCATATCCTCTATATTTATGATTTAGGCAAAATATGCATCCAATTCATCCACCAGCTCTGAAATTTTCCATTAATTTGCTAGGCACACTTTGACGGACTAATACTCATTTTGCTTACTCTTTTGAAAAGATTTTCTATAGAAACTCTCACAAACTGCTTTTACAGTTCTAGTGAGCTTTTTCTTGCATTCAAATTTCTCTCTGCTTAATAATCTATTGGACATCATGCATATCTAACAATGAGATACTGGCGATGTCACATCAAAGAATTGCCTGCATGCTAAATGAGAGAGAATATGAAGGCAAGTCATATAAATTGGCTGAGGTGAATTGGGAAACGCATTAAAAGGCAGTATTGTACATAAGCAATGGATAGTCTTTAAAAGAATCATGACATGATTTACAGCAACTAAGTTAAAAATCACATGGCACTAGCCTATAGTCCAAATAAACCTTTTGGACTATAACCTGACGTCACGTGATTTTTAACTTTGTCCACCCTAGTCCAACACCGGCACCTCCACATCTTTACAGTAACTATACGTTCCTTCAGGATAAAAAGAACTCAAAATGATCAGTTAATTGTGAAAGCAAACTCAGACAAACTAACATCTTGCATTCACTATTAACTCAGGCAGCATATATGATTTTAATATATGTCCAGCGAAAGCCTGAAGGTTCCCCTTTTGAAACCAGTGGAGATTCATTTTGTTTCAGAACCAAACACTTCCTCACAAGGAGGTTTGCTCCTAAAATTGTGAAGTACAGCACTTTCATTAAAAGGTATCAGTATTTCAACTTAGCTTAAACAACAAGACTGGGGTTCATGTGGCAGTGTTCCTATCTCTGAGCCAAGAGGTCCAGGTTCAAGTCCCACTTGTTCCAGAGGCATGTAATGGCATCCCTGAACAGACTGGTTAGTAAATATCTTTAAAAAGCAAGACTGCCAAAAATACCATTTATTTGATTTGAGGGCAACTTCTCTTTGTTGGTAGGCAGGATAGAACACAGACTCAAGTGGAACAGCACATATTTCAGTGTCGAAAGTGTGTAGTGCTGGAAAAGCACAGGTCATGCAGCATCAGAGGAGGAGAATCTAATCTAATCGTGTTGACTGCTTTTGTAATATGTCAATCTGGTCCACAAGGGGAGGCCACTGAAGAACATTGCAGTAGACTGTGTGCCTGTCCCATTTGGTTCTATGAGCATGACTGAATCAGAATGCCCTGTAATAACAGAAACATGCCCATTCAAAATTAACCATCTATTTTTTGCCAGATATTAATCCCATGACCTGTGAGTCGACAACGGACTCTTCACTCTTTCGATTGGCTGTTTTCCATTAGAATGACTGGTCAGTTCTTACATCTAGCTACAATGAAAGTGAACAATTTCAAACAGTTCAGAAGCAATCAACATTTTACTGGTTGGGAAAATCCCTGGCCATAGAGATATTTAGCACAGAAACAGACCCTTCAGTCCAACTGATCCATACCAACCAGATATCCTAACCTAATCTAGTCCCATTTGCCAGCACTTGGCCCATATCCTGCTAAACCCTTCCTGTTTATATACCCATTCAGATGCCTTTCAAATGTAGTAATTGTAGCAGCCTCCACCACTTCCTCTGGCAGCTCATTTCATATGCACACCACCCTCTGTGTGAAAAAGGTTTGTCCCTTGGGTCTCTTAAATCTTTCCCCTCTCACCGTAAATCTATGCCCTCTAGTTTTGGACTTGCCTTCCCTGTGGAAAAGACCTTGTCTATTTACCCTATCCATGGCCCTCGTGATTTTATAAACCTCAATAACCTCAGCCTCTGATGCTCCAAGGAAAACAGCCTCAGCCGAATCAGCCTCTCCCTATAGCTCAAACCTGCCAACCCTGGCAACATTCTTGTAAATCTTTTCTGAACCCTTTCAAGTTTCACAACATCCTTCCTATAACAGGGAGACCAGAACTGCACGCAGTATTCCAAAAGTGGCCTGACCAATGTCCTGTACAGCCACAACATGACCTTCCAACGCCAATACTCAATGCTCTGACTGATAAAGGAAAGCATACCAAATGCGTTCTTCACTAACCTATCTCCCTGCGACTCTACTTTCAAGGAGCTATGAACCTGCACTCCAAGGTCTCTCTGTTCAGCAACACTCCATAGGACCTTACCATTAAGTGTATAAGTCCTGCTAAGATTTGCCTTTCCAAAATGCAGCATCTCAGTCTTTGCCTTTCCAAATACATGTAAATCTGTCCCTCAGGACTTCCTCCAATAACTTGCCCACCATTGATGTCAGGCTCACCCGTCTGTAGCACCCTGGCTTTTCCTTACCACCTTTATTAAACAGTGGCACCACGTTAGCCAATCTCCAGTCTTCCGGCATCTCACCTGTGACTATCCATGACACAAATATCTCTGCAAGGGGGCCAGCAATCACTTCCCTAGCTTCTCTCAGAGTTCTTGGGTACATCTGAACAGGTCCTGGGGATTTATCCACTTAGATGCATCTTAAGCTGTCCAGCACCACCTCCTCTGTAAATATGGTCATTGTTCAAGATTTTTATTTCCCCACATTCTATATCTTCCATATCCTTCTCCACAGTAAACACTGTTGCAAAGTACTCATTTAGTATCGCCTCTATCTGAGGTGCCACACACGGGTGACCTTGCTGATCCCTTTAAGGGCCCCTATTCTCTCCTTAGTTACCCTTTTGTCCTTCATGTATTTGTCAAATCCCTTTGGATTTTGCTTAACCTTATTTGCCAAAAGCTCTCTCATGTTCTATGGGATTGCTTATAGATAGATTCCCAGGAATATCATCCCTAATTACAGCCGTAATGTTATCCCTTTTATGCCCTCCTGATTTCCCTCTGAAGTATACTCCTACTGCCTACATACTCTTCTAGGGAAATCACTCCATCTCTCTTGTCTATACCTGACATATGCTTCCTTCTTATTCTTGACCTAAACCTCAGTTTCTTTAGTCATCCAGCATTCCCTTTCACCCTAACAAGAATATACTTTCGCTGGAGTCTCGTTCTCTCATTTCTGAAGGCTTCCCATTTTCCAGTCGTCCCTTTACCTGCGAACATCTGCCCCCAATCAGCTTTTAAAAGTTCTTGGATCAGTGGTGCTGGAAGAGCACAGCAATTCAGGCAGCATCCGAGGACAGGCAAAATCGACGTTTCGGGCAAAAGCCCTTCATCAGGAATAAAAGTTCTTGCCTAATACCGTCAAACTTAGCCTTCCTCCAATTCAGATGTTTAATTTTTGGATTTAATTTTTAAATCCAATCTATCCATTACTACTTTAAAACTAACAAAATTATGGTCGCTTGCCCCAAAGTGCTCCCCCACTGACACCTCAGTCACCTGCCTTATTTCCCAAGAGTAGGTCAAGTTTTGAATCTTCTCTAGTAGGTACATCTACATACTGAATCAGAAAATGTTCTTTTACATACCTGAACAAATTCCTCTCCATCCAAGCCCTTAACATTATGGCAGTTGCAGTCTATGTTTGGAAAGTTAAAATCCCCTACCATAACCACCCTATTATTCTTCCAGATAACTGAGATGTCCTAACATATTTGCTTCTCAATTTCCTGCTGACTGTTTGGCGGTCTACAGTACAATCCCAATACAGTGATCATCCCTTTCTTATTTCTCAGTTCCATCCAAATAACTTCCCTGGACGTATTCCCAGGAATATCCTCCCTAGATACAGCCGTGATGTTACACCTAATCAAAAATGCCACTCACCCTCTTGTCTTCCCCTCCCTTTTGATCCTTCCTATAGGATCTATAGCGTGGGCCACTAAGCTGTCAGTCCTGTCCATCCCTGAGCCACGTCTCTGTAATTGCTATGATATCCCAGTCTCATGTTCCGAACCAGGTCTTGAGTTCAACTGCCTTACTTGATAGGCCTCTAGCATTGATAAATTATATTGTATTTGTTTCAGTCTTAGCTCATTCTCTGCTTTGTTCCTGCCTGCCCGGTCTGTTTGACTTACACCTGGTCCCAACTGTACCAGTCTCAGACTGATCTCTTTCCACATTGTCTCCTGGGGTCTCTCCCCCCCACCCCCAACACCCTTAGGAGTTTAAATCCTGCTGAGCAGCTCTGGCATATCTCCCTGCCAATGCAGCAGTCCCCTTCCAATTTAGGTGTCTGTCTTTCTTATACAGGTCACTACTACCCCAGAAAGCATTCTAGTGATCCAGAAGTAGGACTCCTTCTCCCCTGCACCAGCTCGTCAGCCATGCATTCATCTGCTCTTACCCTTCCATTTCTACCCTCACTAGCTCATGGCACTGGGAGTAATCCAGATATTACCACCGTCCAGGACCTACTTTTTAAACTCCTGCCTTACTTCCTATATTCTTTCCTCAGAATCGCATCTTTTTTACTTCCTATGTCATTAGTTTCAATGTGTACAACAACCTCCTGCTGATCCTGCTCCCTGTGAGAATATTCTGCACTCTCTCCAAAATATCGTTGATCCTAGCTCCAGGGAAGCAAAGCACCATTCTGATGGCTCACTGTCAACTGCAAAACCGCCTGTCTGTGCCTCCGACTAGACAGTCCCCTATTACAATCAATTGCTTGGAACATGGCGTACCCCTCATAACATTAGAGCCAGTCTCAAAATCAGAAACCTGGCTGTCAGTGCTACATTCCCCTGAGAGTCCATCACCCCCTACATTTTCCAAAACACAATATAGGTTTGAAATGGGGATAACCATAGGAGACTCCTGCACTACCTGCCTCCCTCATCTTCCTTTCTTGGAGATGACCCACCTACCGACTGTATCTTTGTATATCCCCCTTCCTGCAATTGCCATCCATCACCCATCTCCCCCAGTTTCTGTAAATTCTAACTGCCTCTAACTGCCACTCCAACTGATCCATGCAATCCAGTAGGATTCACAACCAAAGACACTTCCTGCAGACATAATCACCAACATGGAAACTCTCCTTCGTCTCCCACATCCAACAGGAAGAGCACATCACTCTGCTAAAGGCCATCTTTGCACCTTAATCTACAGACCCAAAAAATAGCACAGTCTCACTGTTCCAGGCTAGCTTAAAACCTATGTTTTTATATTTTTAAAGTTTAATCAAGAGACAGATCTCAATAACAACACTGAATAAAAAAAAAATTCCATGCACTGTTGTAGATTATAAAAGAAAACCAGTAAGGTTACACTTCAAACACTATCCACTTAGCTGCTCCCTTGCGGTGAGCTCCCACACACAGGTTTCTCCAAGGTCAGCTGTGAATTCTGCTGTTTATTTTTCTTAGAATGAACTCCAATGTCCAGAGATACTTGAAAATAGACAGCATAGTCAGTAGCTATGCAGGTTAAGCTGGGTCAGGCAGCAGTGCAGGTTTCGCTCTCCTTTTGAATCACTTCCCATGTGGTCACTGCCCTTTAATCTGTCTTCCTCCTTTTTGAAATGCTGTTGTTTTGATCATTCCTCCCCCCCCCCAACCACCAAAATATGGTGCAGAACAATGCTACAGCTTATAAAACAGTAAATACTGTTCCTAGAATTTGAGGAACTGAGCTCCAACACTGAAAATACGCCAAAAAGGAGCTGTTCTTACAACCACAATTTTGTCTGATCCTCCATTTGGAATTAGAATGATTATTAGAATGATCTTGAGTTCACAGCCATGATACAGTGGAAACCAATCAGAAAAAGCCTCAACTGAAGTAGTATACATTTTGGCGCCAGAACCTGGCATTCATTAATAGCGTATCAAGTCAGAATCTTTGCTGCTCAAATGAAATCATGAACAGTTTGAACAAATGAGTTGGCATATCACACTGAAGAAAATATTTATCCCTCCACCACCAAACTCCCCTATGATACAGAGATGATGTGGAGCTGCTGGTGTTGGACTGGGGTGGACAAAGTCAGAAGTCACATGACACCAGGATATAGTCCAAAAGATTTATTTGAAATCACAAGCTTTTGAAGCGCTGCTCCGTCATCAGCTAATGTGATTTTATTGGTCAGAGCATTGAGTACAGGAGTTGGGAGGTCATGTTGTGGCTGACCAGGACAATGTTAGGTCACTTTTGGAATATTACGTGCAATTCTGGTCTCCTTCCTATTGGAAGGATGTTGTGAAACTTGAAAGGGTTCAGAAAAGATTTACAAGAATGTTGCCAGGGTTGGAGGATTTCAGCTACAGGGAGAGGCTGAATAGGCTGGGGTTGTTTTCCCTGGAACGTCGGAAGCGGAGGGGTGACCTTCTTGAAGTTTACAAAATCATGAGGGGGCATGGATAGGATAAATCAATAAGTTCTTTACCTTGGGGTGGAGGAGTCCAGAACTAGAGGGATAGGTTTATGGTGAAAGGGGAAAGATATAAAAGAGACCTAAGGGGCAACTTTTTCACTCAGAGTGGTGCGAGTATGGAATGAACTGCCAGAGGAAGTGGTGGAGGCTGGTACAATTGCAACATTTAAAAGGCATTTGGACGGGTACATGAATAGGAAGGGTTTGGAGGGATATGGGCCGGGTGCTGGCAGGTGGGACTAGATTGGGTTGGAATATCTGGTCGGCATGGACAAGTTGGACTGAAGGGTCTGTTTTCAGGCTGTACATCTCTATGACTCTATGTTGGACTATAACCTGATGTCGTGTGACTTCTGGCTTTTACTAGATAGAGAAGTAGTACACAAAGAACATAGATATTCTGTTCAAGAACAGAAGGGAAACATGTAAAAATGGAGAAGGAATGCCAAGTGGTGAAAAATAACAACTGGGAAACTGGTAAGATGCTTGTGATCCTTATTAAATTCTCAGGTGCAACTACAGGATTGTAAAACTTGGCGAGTTTCTCTTTTAGAATCAATCCTTAGATGTGGAATAAAATCAGACAATTTGTGTAATAGTTAAATATGTGTCTTAAGAGGAGTGTTACCTGTTGTAGTATGTGCCGTTCACGAAGTGTCATTAGCCGTCGATGAAGCTCAACCAACTCATCCAGATATGCCTGAGGACAAATTTCCAATGAAGAATTATTATTCTGACACCTTTTTAGCATGCCCGAAATGAAAATATAAAATGCTGTTCAGCTACCCCAATGCATTTTGTCTCTCACCAGTTACACTCTTGAAGATTAACATGTTGTCAAAGATCATACTTGGCATGCAAAAAAAATGTTTTATAATCAGCTGCACGATCTCGGATGGTCCTCAATTTGGGATCTGCACAGATAAAACCAACTTCATATTTGAGATATTGTGCGCTATTTGTCAAAATTCAACTGGAGAGATTCCATGTCTCTTATTGGGAAAAAAACGTTTTTCTGATGTTTGCTTGATTTGCAAACGTTCACATGTTTCATAATCCTGCAAAACATCTGAAATAATTTTGCAATATTCCCAAACTACCTTGTGCTAACTTACATTACAGTTATCGACTAATTGAAACGATCACTCTTTGCACTACTTATTGTGGTTAAGGCAATTCACAATGAATGAACTAAATCTGTACAGAAAATAAGTGAGGGGAATATTTTCCTCAACATACACCACTACCCACAAATTTGTCGGTTAATAAAAAGTATATCATAAAATTTACAGTGGAAGTCTTTCAGTAAGCTTTCCTTAAAAAAAACAAGATTAATTCAGCATGAAATGCATAAAAACAAGAAAGAGAATGTTGAAAAGTAACATTGGACAAGGGAGAATAATTATAAAGATACTAATTTCAGTTGATATAGTTTACTGTTCGGAGGTTTCAAGACTGGCCCATGATTTCCAAAGGAAAAATCAACATTAAATTGGAACATTTGATTTTAGAGAATAGAAACAAAGCAGGAGTAGACACTTCGCACCTGCTCTGTCATTGAAATGGATCACAACTGATCACCAAACTTCATACCCTGCAGCCATTTGCACCCCTTAGCCACAAGAACTATAACTAACTCCTTCTTGAAGATATTCAATGCTTTGGCCTCAACCCACTTTCTGTGCAGAGAATTCACCACTGTCTGGGGAAAGAAATTTCTCCTCATTTCAAAATGGCCTACCTTGTATTCTTAAACTGAGTCCTGGTATTGGAGTTCTCCATCATTGGGAACATCCTTCACATCACCTTCCAGATTCCGTGAATCATGTTCACATGATAGTTCCCTTGGTATGTTGCTGGACGGTGAAAGGCATTTTATTTTATGTCATTTATAGTACATAGACCAGTAATCTGTGAAAAATGTAACATCCAGGCAAGTGCTTCCAATGGATTGCTATATGCAACTGTTTTAATCAGCTACGTTCAACAGTGCTTAGGTATGAAGATGCAGGTTCTTGCAAGTTGTTACTCAGAACAGAGTCAGGAGGATGGAGGGATGAGTGGACTGCTTTGGGTTGCTGGTGAGTAAGAGACTTCAGGAGCAAGGTGAAGAGGCAACACGCCTTTATCCTGAAGGTGTTTGTCTAGAGTGTGTTTGTTACCCACATTTACCTCCAGTTAATTTATATTCCAATTCCAATTAGAATTATGTATATATTAAATATATACATGGGCGGCACGATGGCTCAGTGGTTAGCACTGCTGCCTCACAGCACCAGGGACCCGGGTTCGATTCCAGCCTCGGGCGACTGCCTGCGTGCATTTGGCACATTCTCCTCGTGTCTGTGTGGGTTGCCTCTGGGTGCTCAGATTTCCTCCCACAATCCAAAGATGTGCAAGCCAGGTGAACTGGCCATGCTAAATTTCCCCATAATGTTCAGGGATGTGTAAGTTAGTCAGGGGTTAACGTAGAGTAATAGGGTAGGATACTCAGAGCTGAAGGGCCTGTTTCCACACTGTAGGGATTCTGATTCTAAAGATTGCATTACTAATTTAACTTTGCCAAGTCTACTGTTTGTTCGAACCTTGGAATCTTGTGGCTTCCGTCTCTTATTAAGTACATGGGATCTCTCTTTTAAGTGTTATAACATGAGATGTGTCATGGCGTTAAATATAGTTTGGACCTAGGATTATGTTTGGGTTCATGGACAGTACTGACTGTAACTAAAATTTTGAACAGTCAAATATAGTAATCCTCCAAAACTTCATTCCCATGGAAAGCTATAAAATTCCAAACAGGGCTAGACAGGATAAATGCAGGATAGATGTTCCCAACGTCCAGCAACACCAGGAGACACAGTCTAAGGATACAGGGTAAGCTATTTAGGGCTGAGATGAGGAGAAATTTCTTCACCCTGAGACAGGTGAGCCCACATCAATTGCTTTAAACTGGAACAGTTTATTATTAGTTCAGAAACCCCCAGTCGCGCGAATCATTCACTTTATGCCTCCTACAAATAAGTAAAAGTACCCAGAAAAGGAAGACGGAGAAACAGTGTTTTGATCAACAAAAGGATCTTCTCGGTGAACAAACACTGAACTGCCTTCCCGAGCGAGTGCGTGTAGAGCGAGTGCGTGTAGAGCGAGTGCGTGTAGAGCGAGTGCGCGTAGACATATATAGTGTGTGTATATATAGAGTGTGTGTAAATATATAGAGTGTGTATAAATATATAGTGTGTGTAT